>NC_057795.1:452036109-452336109 GCF_018294505.1 Triticum aestivum | reverse complement strand
AAGAAGGCTCGGGCATTCATTGGCAAGGAAATGGATTCTGAAGCTGAATCTGAGGAACATGAGGAAGAGGAGGCGTCTGAAGAATCCGAATCTGGTGTGGCAAGTCTGGCCTTCGCTACTGCTTTCGTTAGCAAGTCCATCTTCAACACTGAAGAAACTGACCCCACCGACAAGCCTGATGAAGATAATGATAACTACGCTCCCACCTATTGCTTCATGTCAAAAGGTGCAAAGGTACTCAAATACACCTCCTCTGAATCTAGTGAAAATGAATCTGACGAGAATCTCAAGCCCAGCTACTCTAAACTTGCAAAGATTGCTGTAAAACAACAACATGCCTTGGAAAAGGTTCAAAACATGCTAGACAAAAGTGATGATATGTTGGGTGAAGAAATGGATCGCACTAAAGCCCTGACTGATAATCTTCAGAGACTTCAGTCTAGGTTTGATAACCTTCAAAGTCATCACAACACTCTCTTATCTGATCATGAGAAACTTTCTTATGAATTTCTTCAAAGAAAGCAAGATCTTGAGAAGCTAAGAGTGAGTTATGAAGATCTTCAGAAGGAGCGCGATTCATTACTTGCTCAACAAATCAGCACTTCTCAGGAAGAATTTGTTCCTCCATGCTTAAAGTGCATTGAACGTGAATCTGCTAATTCTTCACCTGAATGTTCAAATGCTTCAACTGTTACAAATTCTTCAACTGCCTAGGCGAGCTACGGGTGCCAGAAGACACCAAGAGAACATCCCGGGGGCCGTCCAAAGGCTGGATGGCGATGGTGGCGCTGGAAGCAGGGCTCAAAGACGGGGCGGCAGGACGTCAGCATGCTGTCGAGGGCACCACGCCCTCGTACTCTGACCTGACGGCCTTGTCGCCAGCCCTCTTCCCCTTCCGCAGCCTCCCTACGCCAGCCGCCCAAGGAGACGACCCCGGGGAGTTCAAGAAGCCGGTGACACGGATGATGGGGTCGCCGGTGCCGTGCGAAGCGGCGCCCGACGCCTAGTCGGACCCGCCACCCTGCCGCCCACTACCCTCATCTTCGCTGTCGCTCTCCTCCTCGTCACTCTCGCTCGAGGAGGAGCCTTCGCTATCAGAGGAGTTGTCCACGCAGCACTTCGCCCGAGTGCCGAAGCACCCGAAAACCTTGACGGAGAGGAGATCGCCCTCCATCAACTTAAAATGGAGGGTAAACCCCTCCATCAGGCTGTGGATACGGGCGAACGTCTTCCACCCTCGATCAAGATACATCACATTAGGGGCTGGGAATACAACGCGGACTCGCGTGCCGTTGATTCCACAGCCCCTCATGTGCAAACTCAGTGTCTCGGGCGGGTCCAACTCCATCGTGCTCGCAAACGGAGCTGGAAGCCGGAGGCGACGACGAGGCGCTCGGCGCAGTTTGACGAAGAACTCGCAAGGGTCGTCCCCTATATGGACCGCCGTGGGGGGAGGAGCCGCCGGCGGAGGCGAAGCTGGCGCTCCGCCCCGCCCGCCTCTTCCCCGAGCGCCTCGACCTCGTCCTCGACCTCGTCCGCGACCTCACCCCCTCCCTCTTACCCTTATGGTTGGCTCTGCCACCACGGGCGCGGAAGAGGGAGAGATGCGCTGTCTGGCGGCGACCCTCGCCGCCACCGATGAAGGGCCTGGGTTCCCTTTCTCCATGGCGAATGAGAGAAAGGGGAGCAGAAGCCAAAGAAAGGAGGAGATGAGAGAGAGTGGGTTTCTGAGCACCTCTCCCGCTCTTTATAAAGAAGCGAGGTGGGGGCTCGGCCGCCCCGCTCAGCGAATCAAGGCACGGGAAGAGCAGGAAGTCTGGGCCAACCCGCTGCCCCTGCTCGCGACGGCCCAGTTTCCCACTTCCACTGTCCGCGACCCCAAGCGCATGGGAGCCGCGTGGCGGGGATGCAGAACCAAGGCGACGGGTGAGGCGGCCTCGCTCCGCCTCGTGATCGCAGGAGTGGACGTCCCGAAAACCGCGCACCGGCCCCGTCCAGTAAATGCACCCCGCCCCCACGCCTACCTCCGTTTAGGGAGGAGGGCGTGAACCGTCCCCATCATCGTGGCCTGACGCATGCTCGAGGGGCTTAGCCCCGCGCACGCCGCCCGCGTCACCCACGATGCCGCGTTTGACGCGTGCCGTTCTGGGCATGCGCGGTGGGAGTGGAGAGATATGCGGCGTGACCTAGGCCGCGCGTGCCCGTGCACTGTTTTGGGCCTGGCCCAACAGCGCTCGACACCGTGTATGGCCCAGGCTCGGGGGCTCCTGTCGGTGTAATAAAGTAGGGGTACCTTAGTATCCCGAACTTGTGCACGGGCAGTTGCAGCACCCCGCGGCAAGGCTTGCCGAGTGACCGCCAAGACCCTCTGTGGTTCCCTTTAAGACCATTCAAGAACAAAGTACTCAAACCAAGGCCCCAGCAAGAGGAGCTTGCCAGGAAGGCCAACCAAGGCCCCGGCAAGAGGATCTTGCCGGGAAGAGACAAGACCCCGGCAAGAGGAGCTTGCCGGGAAGGCCACTCAAGGCATACCAAGAAAGCTTGCCGCGACGCGCCCTGCGTCCCGGCAAGGCCCGGTGAGCAACAAGCTCCCAAACGCGACAAGACGGCGACCGCGGCAAGGAGCTTGCCGCGGGAAACCCCCACTTCGTGCCCGCGCTCCAGCACACCTGCTAACGTGTCACTCTAGGACTCTCCTGAGCACACGTGGCAGGAGGCTGCGCAGCCAGGGGTACGCGGTGGCAAGCGGAGATGAAGAGAAGGCCATTGTGGCGAACGGTGGCGCTCCTAATGGTCACTTTTTGCACTGTTTAGGCAACTCAGACACGCATTCAATGCTCTTGTCCCCTGCCGTCAGAGTTAGGTAGGGTGCACTGTGTCTACAGTAGCGGTAGGTGCAGCTACCGCATTCTTTTTCCATTTCTACCCCTCTCGCCTACGTTGCCACCTGTCGATGACCCCTTGAGAATATAAAAGGAGGCCCAGGCGCAACGTAGAAGGGGTTCGGCCGGTTGGGCTCATTCGAAACACCAGAAAGACTCCCACGCTCAGTCTGATAGCGTCCAGCGCTCCTGAGCAAGGATTCAATACACACAAACAAGCAGCAGTAGGGTTTTACGCATCCGTGCGGCCCGAAGCTGGGTAAAACTGCTCGCGTGTACTGCCTCGATCCGCTCTTTGTTCAACCTCCGCCCTCACCGAATCAAAAGGGGCTCGGTCCGCCGATCCCCATAGGTGTTCGTGGATCAGTTTCCCCGACATCTTTGGCGCGCCAGGTAGGGGGTGCTTCGGCGGCAGCTGTTCCGTCCACGTCAAGGCTCAGCTGTTCTTCATCGTCATGGCTCCTAAGAATCGGGCGAGCAAAAGAACGATGCCAGTGCGGCAACAGGAAAGCTAAGTCATGCGAAACTTTAGATATTTCCTTTCTATATAAGGTTATCCGCCTCAGAGATCTTGTTCTTTGTATGGAAAACCTGTGCGCAGAAGAATCAACTCGTAGCTAGTTGCGCCCTTACTCTGTTTCGAGTCCGCTCAACAATTTAAGTGAGCTGCTAGCGCCCTTACTTTGCTTCGAGTCCGCTCAGCAACTTAAGTGAGCCGCTAGCGCCCTTACTTTGTTTCGAGTCCGCTCAACAACTTAAGTGAGCTGCAACTAGTTGCGACAAGGTTGCTTGTCGGTAGCGACCCCGCCAGCAGGCTGCTGAAGTTCCGCACTCGGCGCTCGCGGCAACGGTGCCTGCACCGGCAAGTTTCCCTAAAAAGCGTAGGGTGGACGTACAAAGAGAGGTTGAACAGGAAGATAGCATGCACTATTTATTTGAGATTTCTGCATAGACCTGTATGCCGAGGAGCCTTCTCGGGGCTAGTTGCGCTCCATGTTGCCTCGAGTCCGCTCGGCAACTTGTGCGGTTGCGCTAGAACCAAGAAGGTAAACCTTTTCGGGAGGCGATGTTCCCGAATAGCCGCTAAGGGCCCGTTCCCTCAAGCGCTGCTGGCTGGATCGTACGCACCGAAAAGCATTCCAGCAGGCATAGGGAATATGCAGCAAAAGTCAAAATTCACAAGCGAGTTAAGTGCACTTCAGATGCTAATCACTTGTCATGTTTAAACGCAGTTATGGCCCGGGGGCTGGCAACGCCCTTAGGACCAATCTTTTCGGCGTCAAGAACGACGAAGTTCTTCCCCATAAGCCTTTCCGGCAACGATCTTGCCGGGAGCCGGTGTCAAGAACGACGAAGTTCTTCGCCATAAGCCTTTCCGGCAACGATCTTGCCGGGAGCCGGTGTCAAGAACGACGAAGTTCTTCACCATAAGCCTTTCCGGCAAAGATCTTGCCGGGAGCCGGTGTCAAGAACAACGAAGTTCTTCGCCATAAGCCTTTCCGGCAACGATCTTGCCGGGAGCCGGTGTCAAGAACAACGAAGTTCTTCGCCATAATCCTTCTCGGCAACAAGCTTGCCGGAAGCCGGCATCGAGAACGTCAAAGCTCTCTGCTGAAGATAAAAGCCTTCCTGGCAACAAGCTTGCCGGAAGCCGGCATCGAGAACATCAAAGTTCTCTGCTGAAGATAAAAGCCTTCCTGGCAACAAGCTTGCCGGAAGCCGGGATCGAGAACGTCAAAGTTCTCTGCTGAAGATAAAAGCCTTCCTGGCAACAAGCTTGCCGGAAGCCGGCATCGAGAACGTCAAAGTTCTCTGCTGAAAATAAAAGCCTTCCTGGCAACAAGCTTGCCGGAAGCCGGCATCGAGAACGTCAAAGTTCTCTGCTGAAGATAAAAGCCTTCCTGGCAACAAGCTTGCCGGAAGCCGGCATCGAGAACGTCAAAGTTCTCTGCTGAAGATAAAAGCTTTCCTGGCAACAAGCTTGCCGGAAGCCGGCATCGAGAACGTCAAAGTTCTCTGCTGAAGATAAAAGCCTTCCTGGCAACAAGCTTGCCGGAAGCCGGCATCGAGAACGTCAAAGTTCTTTGCTGAAGATAAAAGCCTTCTCGGCAACAAGCTTGCTAGAAGCCGGCATCGAGAATGTCAAAGTTCTCTGCTGGAGATAAAAGCCTTCCCGGCAAGCCAGTATCGCTGGGGGCTGCGAGTGCCAAGAATCGTCCACGGCAAACCAGAGTTGCCGGGGGCTGCAATATCAGATAAGTCTTTCATCCCTCATCATGCATCCTCTTATGGACTGGGGAATGCGAAACCACGTTTCTTCCCGAAAACTTCCGTGCTCCCTCAACTCTAGGCCCTGGGGCTCGTTCTCGGGGCCAAGTTTGGTCGTAGTCGCGGCAGCAAAGGGATGAAACGAGGAGACCGCACCCACCTCATTCCTGCCTCTGTCAAAGGCGTGAGAAAGGTCGAGCGACGTGGGAAGGCGGCAGGGTCTGTTGCCGGGAGATGAAATGTCTATCCGAGGGATACCAAGGATTTGCTCCTTGGCGTGGGTTCAACTCGCGAGACAAATAACCCGGCAAGCATCCCCTTTTCATTAAAAAACATCCCACTCAGGTACAGTCCATAGAGGATGAAAAACATGAAAGAGAGGATTACAAGTTTTAGATACAGCTAAGGCCCGAAGGCTTACAAATTAAAAAGATAAGATGCCCGTAATCCCTTTCATGTCCCTCTCTTCAGGAGGCAGGTCAAGGAGGCGAAAAGGGCAAAAGGAGTGCCTAGGCGAGCTACTGGTGCCAGAAGACACCAAGAGAACATCCCGGGGGCCGTCCGAAGGCTGGATGGCGATGGCGGCGCTGGAAGCAGGGCTCGAAGACGGGGCGGCAGGACATCAGCATGCTGTCGAGGGCACCACGCCCTCGTACTCCGACCTGACGGCCTTGTCGCCAGCCCTCTTCCCCTTCCGCAGCCTCCCTACGCCAGCCGCCCAAGGAGACGACCCCGGGGAGTTCAAGAAGCCGGTGACACGGATGATGGGGTCGCCGGTGCCGCGCGAAGCGGCGCCCGACGCCTAGTCGGACCCGCCGCCCTGCCGCCCGCTACCCTCATCGTCGATGTCGCTCTCCTCCTCGTCACTCTCGCTCGAGGAGGAGCCTTCGCTATCGGAGGAGCTGTCCACGCAACACTTCGCCCGAGTGCCGAAGCACCTGAAGACCTTGACGGAGAGGAGATCGCCCTCCATCAACTTAAAATGGAGGGTAAACCCCTCCATCAGGATGTGGATACGGGCGAACGTCTTCCACCCTCGATCAAGATACATCACATTAGGGGCTGGGAATACAACGCGGACTCGCGTGCCGTTGATTCCACAGCCCCTCATGTGCAGTCTCAGTGTCTCGGGCGGGTCCAACTCCATCGCGCTCGCAAACGGAGCTGGAAGCCGGAGGCGACGACGAGGCGCCCGGCGCAGTTTGACGAAGAACTCGCAAGGGTCGTCCCCTATATGGACCGCCGTGGGGGGAGGAGCCGGCGGCGGAGGCGAAGCTGGCGCTCCACCCCGCCCGCCTCTTCCCCGAGCGCCTCGACCTCGTCCGCGACCTCGCCCCCTCCCTCTTCCCCTTATGGCTGGCTCTGGCACCATGGGCGCGGAAGAGGGAGAGATGCGCTGTCTGGCGGCGACCCTCGCCGCCACCGATGAAGGGCCTGGGTTCCCTTTCTCCATGGCGAATGAGAGAAAGGGGAGCAGAAGCCAAAGAAAGGAGGAGATGAGAGAGTGCGGGTTTCTGAGCTCCTCTCCCGCTCTTTATAAAGAAGCGAGGTGGGGGCTCGGCCGCCCCGCTCAGCGAATCAAGGCACGGGAAGAGCAGGAAGTCTGGGCCAACCCGCTGCCCCTGCTCGCAACGGCCCAGTTTCCCACTTCCACCGTCCGCGACCCCAAGCGCATGGGAGCCGCATGGCGGGGATGCAGAACCAAGGCGACGGGTGAGGCGGCCTAGCTCCACCTCGTGATTGCGGGAGTGGACATCCCGAAAACCGTGCACCGGCCCCGTCCAGTAAATGCACCACGCCCCCACGCCTACCTCCGTTTAGGGAGGAGGGCGTGAACCGTCCCCATCATCGTGGCCTGACGCATGCTCGAGGGGCTTAGCCCCGCGCACGCCGCCCGTGTCACCCACGACGCCGCGTTTGACGCGTGCCGTTCTGGGCGTGCGCGGTGGGAGCGGAGAGATATGCGGCGTGACCTAGGCCGCGTGTGCCCGTGCACTGTTTTGGGCCTGGCCCAACAGCGCTCGGCACCGTGTATGGCCCAGGCCCGGGGGCTCCTGTCGGTGTACTAAAGTAGGGGTACCTTAGTATCCCGAACTTGTGCACGGGCAGTTGCAGCACCCCGCGGCAAGGCTTGCCGGGTGACCGCCAAGACCCTCCGTGGTTCCCTTGAAGACCATTCAAGAACAAAGTACTCAAACCAAGGCCCCGGCAAGAGGAGCTTGCCGGGAAGGCCAACCAAGGCCCCGGCAAGAGGATCTTGCCGGGAAGAGACAAGACCCCGGTAAGAGGAGCTTGCCGGGAAGGCCACTCAAGGCATACCAAGAAAGCTTGCCTCGACGCGCCCTGCGTCCCGGCAAGGCCCGATGAGCAACAAGCTCCCAAACGCGACAAGACGGCGACCGCGGCAAGGAGCTTGCCGCGGGAAACCCCCACTTCGTGCCCGCGCTCCAGCACACCTGCTAACGTGTCGCTCTAGGACTCTCCCGAGCACACGTGGCAGGAGGCTGTGCAGCCAGGGGTACGCGATGGCAAGCGGAGATGAAGAGAAGGCCATCGTGGCGAACGGTGGCGCTCCTAACGGTCACTTTTTGCACTGTTTAGGCAACTCAGACAGGCATTCAATGCTCTTGTCCCCTGCCGTCAGAGTTAGGTAGGGTGCACTGTGTCTACAGTAGCGGTAGGTGCAGCTACCGCATTCTTTTTCCATTTCTACCCCTCTCGTCTACGTTGCCACCTGTCGGTGACCCCTTGAGAATATAAAAGGAGGCCTAGGCGCAACGTAGAAGGGGTTCGGCCGGTTGGGCTCATTCGAAACACCAGAAAGACTCCCACGCTCAGTCTGATAGCGTCCAGCGCTCTTGAGCAAGGATTTAATACACACAAACAAGAAGCAGTAGGGTTTTACGCATCCGTGCGGCCCGAAGCTGGGTAAAACTGCTCGCGTGTACTGCCTCGATCCGCTCTTTGTTCAACCTCCGCCCTCACCGAATCGAAAGGGGCTCGGTCCGCAAATCCCCATAGGTGTTCGTGGATCAGTTTCCCCGACACAGATCCTCAATAGAAACCCTAGGAAAGAGGGTATTGCCTTTGAGAGGAAACTCAATGCTGATGGAACATATTGGAAGCCTGAGCAGTACCCCAAAACCTCATGGGTTGCTGCAAAGGGACCTCCAGTTGATCCATCCAAGTTATCTGGCTTTACATGTGAATCTCCTCATTCTTCTGATGAGTCATTTGACTCCAATTATAAACTGTTCAAAAATCAGAATGGTGAAGTATTTGCTAGATATGTTGGGACTAACTGCAGGAACGGTTCCCCTATGAAGAAAATCTGGGTTCCCAAAAGTTATGTTGAAAGTCTTCAGGTGAATGTCCTCATGACACCACCTGTGAAGAATAGGAACCCCAGATCAAACTCTTCATATGGACCAAATTCTTCATATGGATCCAAGTCCTCATACGGACAAAATTCCTCACGTGGATCAAATTCCTCAAATGGATCAAAGTCCTCATATGATTATCATCGTGCTAACAAGTCTGTTTCGCAGGGTAGAGCTAAGGGCTATGAATATGCATATTATTCTTCAAACCATTATGTTCATAAGTCCTCGAAGAATTTCTCTGCTTATTCATATGCTTAACCTAACCCCTCTTATGTGAAATGAAATGAATTGGCCTCTATGCCACCATTCTCGTATGGTGCTCGCAGAGTGATGAACTCTTTGCCACCCCTTCAGATGTGGGTGGTGAAGAAAAAGAACTAATCTCTTATGCAGGGTCAGGTCTCCAGACGTGCCTTAACGTCTGAAGAATTTGCTGGGGACCTGACAGAATTGCCTGAAAGGACGCGGGCTAACCATGATGAAATGAACTTTCATTTCACACGTCCTCCTACTGTTATATCTGTTTACTGCTTGATGAAATTCATCTGATGAACTTGATATCATATTCTTCACTGATGAAGCATATGAGATTGTAAGTTACGCTAATTCATCTCCAGGATGATCAACCCAAAACCACTGAATGGGTCCTCGATAGTGGATGTACAAATCACATGACTGGTGACAAGAATCTTTTGATGGATGCTCCCTTATCACCGTCACATCTGAAGCATATCATCTTTGCTGACAAAGGCAAAAGTCAGGTATTGGGTCTTGGTAAGGTTGCGATCTCTAAGGATAAACACATGGACAAAGTCATGCTTGTTGAGTCCTTAGGATACAACCTCATGTCAGTCTCAATGCTTTGTGATCTTGATATGGTTGTTGTCTTTGGCAAGTATCGCTGTGTTGTGATTATGGAAGCTGACAATTCCAAAGTCTTCGAAGGCTTTAGGAGAGGAGATTTGTATATTGTTGATTTCTCTACAGGACCACAACCAGCCGTGTGTCTACTTGCAAAAGTTTCAGAAGGCTGGCTATGGCATCGACGACTTGGTCATGCAGGCATGAGGAATTTGCACACGCTTGCGAAGAAAAAGCATGTCATTGGCATTGAGAATGTCAAATTCCTCAAGGATCACTTATGCAGAGCCTGTGAAGCTGGAAAAATGACCAAGGCCAAGCATCCAGCGAAGACTATCATGACCACTACTCGTCCATTCGAATTGCTTCACATGGACCTCTTCGGACCTAATCAATACTCAGCAGTCACTAATGCTGCATCTCTATATGGTTTTGTCATTGTTGATGATTACTCTCAATATACATGGGTACACATTGTTACTTACAAACATGAAGTGCAGGAAGTCTTCAAACGTTTTTCCTCGAGGGCTTCAACCAACTTTGGTGTGAAGATCAAGCACATCAGAAGTGACAATGGAACTGAGTTCAAGAATTCCGGTCTTGATGACTATCTTGATGAACTTGGTATTACTCATGAGTTATCTGCTCCTTATACTCCTCAGCAAAATGGCGTCGTGGAGCGCAAGAACAGAACTCCAGTTGAGATGGCTCGCACTATGCTTGATGAATACAGAACGCCTCATCGTTTTTGGATTGATGCAATTGATACTGCGTGCCACATCATCAACAGAGTATATCTTCACAAATTCTTCAAGAAGATGGCCTATGAACTCCTCACTGACAAGAAACCCAATGTGAGTTATTTCAAAGTCTTCGGTGATAAATGTTGGATTAGAGATCCTCACCACAATTCTAAATTTGCACCGAAAGCACATGAAGATTTTATGCTTGGTTACGAAAAGGACTCGCACACCTACAGAGTCTTCAACATTGCTCTTCACAAGATTGTTGAAACTGTAGATGTGCGGTTCGATGAAACTAATGGCTCGCAAAGAGAGTACCTACCTTCTGTGTTAGATAAACCAGCACCTGAGGATTCTATCAAGTTCAAGGCAAGTGAGGATGTCATTCCTACTGAAGAATTTGCTGAAGAATTCATTCCAGTACGCGAAGAACGTCGAGCTGACGCACCTGAAGATAATGCTGAAGACAATGGTGCTGAGGAAAATGATCAAATACCTCGACAACAACCAGCTCATCCTCGCGTTGCAAAAGAAGTACAAGTTGACAAGATCATCGATGACATTGAAGCGCCAGGTCCTCTCACACGCTCAAAAGCTTCACATTTATCTAACTTTTGTGGGCACTATGCTTTTGTCTCTATCACAGAGCCCACTAAGGTAGATGAAGCATTTTTGGAACCGGAGTGGATTCAGGCTATGCAAGAAGAATTACATCAGTTCGAGCTCAACAATGTCTAGGAACTGGTCAAACGTCCAGATCCTCGCAAGCATAATATCATTGGCACAAAGTGGATCTACCGCAACAAGCAAGATGAAAATGGTCTTGTGGTAAGGAATAAGGCACGACTGGTAGCTCAAGGCTACACACAGGTTGAAGGAATTGATTTCGATGAAACTTTTGCACCTGTTGCTAGACTTGAGGCTATTCGCATATTACTTGCTTATGCTAATCATCATGATATCATCTTATATCAAATGGATGTGAAAAGTGCATTCCTCAATGGTAAGCTTGAGGAAGAAGTATATGTTGCTCAACCCCCAGGTTTTGAAGATCCAAAGAATCCTGACAAAGTCTTCAGACTTAATAAGGCCTTCTATGGCCTCAAGCAAGCCCCTCGGGCGTGGTATGATACATTGAAGGAATTCTTCGTGAAGAATGGCTTCACACCCGGTTCACTCGACCCTACTCTCTTTACTAAATCTTATGATGGTGAACTGTTTGTGTGCCAAATATATGTTGATGATATTATCTTTGGCTGTACTGACCAACGTTATAGTGATGAATTTCATATATGATGAGTGAAGAATATCAAATGTCTATGATGGGAGAGTTGAAATTCTTCTTAGGTCTTCAAATTCGTCAACAGCGCAATGGCATATTCATATCTCAGGAGAAATACCTCAAAGATGTACTGAGGAAATTCGGCATGCAAGATTGCAAAGGCGTCAAAATTCCTATGCCCACAAAAGGCCATCTATGCACTGATGAAAATGCTATTGACTTGATCACAAGGTATACCGCTCCATGATTGGTTCTTTATTGTACTTATGTGCATCTAGGCCAGATATAATGCTTAGTGTTTGCATGTGTGCCCGATTTCAAGCTGCACCGAAGGAATCACACCATAAGCTGTGAAGCATATTCTTCGATATCTAGCTCGCACACCAACACTAGGATTATGGTATCCCAAGGGCTCTGTTTTTGATCTCATTGGATATTCTGACTCTGACTATGCTGGTGATCGTGTGGACCGCAAGTCAACTTCTGGCACTTGTCATTTCCTCGGACGATCTTTGGTCTGTTGGTCCTCGAAGAAACAGAACTGCGTATCACTGTCCACTGCGGAAGCTGAATACATTGTTGCTGGCTCTTGCTGTGCTCAACTGCTTTGGATGAAGCAAACACTCAAGGACTATGGCGTCAACATGAAGAATGTGCCTCTCCTCTGTGACAATGAGAGTGCCATCAAGATTGCCACAACCCAGTTCTGCACTCGAAGACAAAGCACATCCAGATTCGTCATCATTTTCTTCGTGATCATGTGTTGAAGGGCGACATCTCCATCGAGCACGTGAAGACTGAAGAACAGCTAGCTGATATCTTCACTAAGCCTTGGATGAGAAGAGATTTAGCAAGTTGCGGTGTGAGCTAAATATCTTAGAATCTTCGAATGTTCTTTGAAAAGGACCCACATCCTAACACTTATGCAAAATTGATGACTTAGATGTGCAACACATGAAGAAACGTTTTTCTTCCATCAATGAAGAATAACACTCTAAGTGTGAAGAAGTTAATGAAGAATTTGATTCTCAGAGCCCTACGACAATTGTACGCGGTGTCTGAAATCATCATTCTTATACGGTGGGTCACGCCACCACAAAAAGTTGAAAATCTTCAATTTGAGTTTTTCCTCGATTTTGAAATTCCTCAGTTTCTCAAATTCTTCAACTTTGCAAAATCTTCACCGTTTCCTTCGTTTTTCTTCATTGGCTATATATATATATATATATATATATATGTGTGTGTGTGTGTGTGTGTGTGTGAGTTTATGTCCTCTACAGCATTCACTTATAGCTATTTCTTCAAGTTGTTTTTTCTGCTAAGTGAATGTGATCGGACCCTTCCCCCTCTATGCTATACTCAACCCAATATATTCACAAATTCTTCATGTGCGTTCTATTTGAAACTCGTTCAAAATCTTCACTGTGTCCTGGTCAGCTGAAGAAATTGCAAACGAAACTTTAAAACAAATCTTCTCCAAATTTTCGGTTTTGCCGCTCAAACTGTTCCGCATCCCACGATGCATTATTCTATTCACCCACGATCGTACATGATCTCCACTACACAGTACGTGGGTGACACATGTCGCGTGAAGGAGAAAGGGCAGGGGCACGTTCGTCCCAAATCTTCGGGCGAACAGTTTTTCACCGTGTCTATAAATACCCCTCTCCCTTTCCTCACTTCATTTACTCCGCTCGACCTCTCTCTCCCGCTCGAGCTCCTCAAACCCTAGCGCCGCCGCTACTCCATCGTCGCCGGTGAGGAAGAGCTTCGCTGCCTCGACCTCGTTGCCGTCGTACTCATGCCGACCGCAGAAATCTTCACTCCGTTGTCGCTGTAGCTGTCTTCCTCTGCCAAGTTAGGGCGTGGAAGATCTGAACAGACGAGCTTCACATCTACAACACCCAGTTCATCGTGTTCTTCATTTAGGGTAATTAAAAGTTACTTTTACTACCCTCGTTGATCCAAATTTTACACTACAAAATCTTCAAAGGTGTTTATTCTTCAAATCTTCGCACATATGAACACCTCACATCATATGATCTTGAACTGTTCCTCTAAGCACTCATTTTCTTCAAGATTCCTTAATTGTGTGGATCTTTGATCTGTACAACTCTGGAACCTAAGACAAGAATGCTTAGTGAAATTCCTCAAGGCTCATCTGGTCAAATTCCTCAAAACTTGTTCTTTTTGAAAAACCTTCTCAGAACGCATATGACCTCTCCGAATTCCTCGCACCTGTACTCTGTTCACAGGTACTCATGTCTGCTGCTGAATCACTAGGTTCTCATCAACTTAACTCATTTGCAGCGTTCCTCGAAGAAAAACTGCATACTTCTTCAGAAAACTCGATTGTTCAAATTCCTCAACTGAAGAATATGGCAGACGGTAAGAAGCCGTAGAAAGGAGGAAAGAAACCTGAGGTTATGACTGCTTTGAAATCCCTGAGGAAATTTATGCTGACTATTGCACACTTGATGAAGCAAAATTTGGCAAAGAAAACAAAAATCAGCGCAAGGTGCGCATTCAGAAGATTGAACGGAGATGGGCAAGGGAATGGAGGGAATACAGATATGTGACTCCAAAGTACATGAAGAAATTCGCCCTCAATCCTCCATGCCCAAGAGCTCCATTAGCACCTGGCCAAGTAGCTGACCCCACAAGCATCAAACGTGGTGAGGACTTTCCTGAAGAATGGGCTAAGCGCCAAGCTAAATTGGCAAGACAAGCCAAGGAGGCAGTGAAGAAATTCAATGAGGATTCTGCCACTGCTACTGCTACTGAGGCCTCGGTCAAACCGAGGAAATCCATGCCAAAGAAGCCTGCTCGTAAGCCAAGTGCTTCACCAACAGTGCCCTCACGGCCAAGTTCCTCAGCAGCGCCCTCACGGCAAATTCCTCACACTGCTACAGCTCCACCAAAATCCTCAACAACTCCTTCAAAGTCCTCGGCTCCTGTGCATCTGGCTACATGTCAAAGGACTGCTGGTTTCTCGATTGCCTCTGGTGTTTCAGGAAGTTCCTCAGCTGCACCAATTTCATCATCTGGCCCGACTCTGCTGAAGACCAAAGCAACAGCTGGACGAGGTCCTCGGCCAAGTCCAAAGAAGAAACAAGTCGCATTCCATGTGCCTTCTAATGATGAAGCTTCTGATGATGAACTTGCAGAAATCATCAGAGACAGACAGGTGAAGGCTGCTAGAGCCAAAGGCACATCTGTGCCACTGCTGTTGGATCCGAGGAAAATCCTCGATTATATTGATCTCAGGCACAAGGATCCAAACACTCCAATGCCTGATTTTCATCTGACCCCTGGACAAAGTCATATGTTGACCCATTTCATCACTTAAGAGAAATGGAAGTTTGAAAAGGCAAGAGAGATCAAGAAAGCTCAATACAGAAAGGAGAAGTTCCTGAAGAAAAACGTTGTCAGAATGACACCTAAGGAACTTCTCAAGGTCCAGACTGAAATTCAAGACCTCAACAAAAACTTTGATGCCTACTATGCTGATTGGCAAGGAGCCAAAGTCAGATTCGTCAACCTGACGAAGAAATTCACCAATGTTGCTGCCCCAATGCAACATGGAATTCCTCAGGCTGAAGCCTCAGCTCAGCCGACTGAAGAACATGCCAGCACCGCTGAAGAAGTTTAGGCTGCTGATGAAAATACCAGTTCCAGGGTTGATGATCCCATTCCAGCCACTGAAGAAATTGCCAGGGCATCCACTAGTGGTGCGCCTGAAGAAACTAAACAAGTCAAGGCAACTGCATCAGTTGCGCCTGAAGAAATTCAACCAGATTCCTCAGCTCCTCCTGCGCCAACACCAACTCCAATTCTTCCATCTGCCTTTGATGTGAAGAAGACCAAGGCTGCAGAGCGAGCTGCAGTGAAGAAAAGGAAGGCATCAGCTGTGTCAAATTCTTCGGCTGCGAAGAAAATGAAGCCAATGACCAGCTCACTCGAAAATCCAATTGATGCTGTTCCGATTTCCTCCATGCCATCAAAGGACCTTGTTCCTTTTGGAGAAGACTATGAGATCCCAATCGGATCTGATGAAGAACATCATTCTGCTGCTTCGTCAGAGCAGATTGATGAAGAAATTGAAGTGGACGCAATCCCTTCAACGCCAGTCATTTCCTCACCTATGCCTCAGTTCACAGCTGAAGAGGCTGGTGTTGAGGAAATTGAAGATGAAGATGTGGATATAGGGTGCACCACACCTGTGATGAATGATGACTTTTGGGAAAGTCAGCATCCCAATACTCCTCTCTTCACCCCGATCCAACAGATTCCTCAGTCCCCTGCACCAACAGTTCAAATGGGCTCTGAAGAAACTCAACCCACTCTCTCTGTGCATGAAGAAATTCCAGCCACTAGTGCTGATGAACCTGCTGCTGCTGATCCTCAGACTGCACCTGTTGAGGAACAAGAAATTCCTCAGCCTGAAGAACCTGAGCTCGCGATTCCTGAGGTGGTGATGCAACTCACAGACACCCCTCTGCCAAAGCAAAAGAATCCGTTCTCAAGCAAACAGAAGTTCAAGGCTGAAGATTTCTTTGCCGAGCACGTATTCTTCACTGACTATAATCCATATGATTCTGCTCGCATAAGGAAGAGGCGTTTCTGGACTGCCAGCCAAGCCAATTTCTATTCCTCAGTGCTCTTCAACAAAGACAAAGTCTTCGATCATGCACATATTCCTCATGTGGACATGGAGTCTCTGCCCGGCTTTGAGCCAGTCCTCAGTGTTCTTCACGACGCAGGACTTCTGAATTTCTGCATTGATATCTGTGACTGGAATGAAGAACTCATTCTTCAATTCTATGCAACTCTGCACATCACCGGAGACGCTGAAGACGTGAACTCATGGGTATTAGACTGGATGTCTGAAAATACTCACTACAAGGCACCAGCAACTGAATTGCTTCGTGCTCTACCACTCAGTCCTCCACTTGATGATGCTCGTTGTATCTACAACGAACCAGAACTTTCAAATCACTATATGCAAGTGCTGATGAAGCCTTTGAAGCCAAGGCAGGCCCCACGAACCAAATTCCTCGTCAAGGAATTACTGTATGTGCCTCGGACTGTCTATCGAATTCTGACGAAGACAATGAGTCCCATCAAAGGCCACGACTCAAATGATGAAGAAGTCGTTGGCATCATGAAGAATATGCTTTTCAACATCATTCATGGCGTTCCCGTCAACTTCCATGATTTCTTCATGAGGACTCTGGCCAATATTGCTATGTCACCATTCGAGCTGAAGCCCTATGCTCCTTGGATTATGAGATTCATCAGGGCAAGATCTTCACTGAATTACAAAGCTGACACTCTGAACCACGGTAGCTACTTGCCTCCCATTGAAGTCCTCAAACGGACAGTTTCATCAGCTGATGATAAAGGCAAGGCCGCTGCTGTGATCGATGAAGGCATTCGTCCATTGGATGGTCAATTTCGCAAGGCTGCATCTTACTCTACCAATGACGATTCCGCCACACATGACTCTGCCGCAAATACCTCAGCCAAGCAAAATCCTCAAGCCACAGCACCCAGGGTGATGACTGACCGTGAGTTACTCCTCAGTCTTCATCAGAAGGTTGATCGCAATCATAAATGGGTCAAGCGTCAGTTTGGTTCAATTCTTCACAACATGACCTCAACACACAATGCAGTGAAGAAAAACCAATACTACCTCCATGAAACCTTCAACCGTACCTGGGCTGTTCTCTCTCATGTCTACAGCGCTGCAGATCTGAAGAATATGGGTCTCAAGGAAGAATTTGACTGGTCTGCACCTCCACCGAAGAAATTCAAGAAGGTCAAAGTTCCTTCCTTGGTGGCCAGCTCTTATTCTTCATCGCGTGACACTGATGAGTATGAAGATTTGGATGACACTGCGGCAGGCCCTGCTTCAACAAACAACCCCGACAACGCTGGCGCTCCTCCATCGACTTGAAATTCTTCAGGGGCGTTAGTCCTCAGTTTCAATCCTTTTGGTCATTTGATGACAAAGGGGGAGAAATCTGAGTTAGTCTTCAAGCGGGTCTATATTAAGGGCATTGTTTTAAGTTACAACTCTCGTTCTTCTGAAACTTTTATTTGGATCGAGTTGTAATCTTAAACCCGATGGTGCGCTGATACTTTTGTTGCATTATGCTTTGCATGCTTATTCCTCGTTAATGACATTGCACGCATGCTGAATCTCATCAGGCACCATATTTCATCATGCATTTCAAATTCTTCATATTATATATCAAATGCGTGTATGAATTACAAGATATAGGGGGAGATCTCCATGATTCAACTCTTCAAATGTGCATTGCCTCAAAAGCAAATTCCTCACTATGCACATCTTCAGGGGGAGTTCTTCTATATCTTGCAATCAAATTCCTCAATATCAGTGTATACACTTCATATGTTTATCCCCGTTGAAAACTTAACCTATGTTGTCATCAATCACCAAAAAGGGGGAGATTGTAAGTGCATCTAGTGCCCCTTAGTGATTTTGGTGTATTGAAGACTTATAGGTTAAGGGACTAATGCGTTTGTGAGTGTACACAGGTCTATAAGTCTATGAGGAGTTTGATATTTACAGAGAAAGTCGACCCCTAAAAATGAAGTTCTTCAACTGAAGACTTTGATATTCTGAAGACTTTCTGAAGACTTTGAAAGTGAAGAAATTGGTGTGACCTTGAAGACTTGGTATTCATTTGTGGAACATGAAGCGTGAAGACTTTTGTTTTCGTAGTTTCATTTTCTCTTCTTGAGTCATAGGAAACACCGTACTGTTAAAGGGGGTCGAGGAAATACTAAGGAAAAATTTCCATGTGATGCTCAACTCAAAATCCTACACCTACCAATCCCTTCGAGTGAAGCCTTTGGAAATCTCATACAGTTCAGTCACTTTCTTCGGTGACAGAGACGAAGTTCTTCTGGTCGCTGATGAATTTGTTCTGACTGAGGAGTTAGGAATTCGTCAGTGCGAATTACCTACACAGTGAGGAACATGATAGCCCTGAGGAATTTGAGAGTCAAATTTCCGACCGTTGCTGTGCTGCGCGCCAGCTGTCCCAAAATATCTTATCCACCTAACGGTCATATCATTGAAGGGCATTTATGTCTTATCATGTCGGGCTGCTCCCTAGGCTATAAATAGCCGCCCCCTACAACCACTAGCTGGTTGGCTGCTCCGAGAGAACTTGACACTTGTCATTTGAGAGCAACCCATCCTCCGAGGACTTTGAGCGAAAATCATCAAGTGAGGAAAAACCCCAAACCCAAACACCTACAAACCCAAAGTGATTGAGCATCACTGAAGAAATTGATCCTGCGTGGATCCGACGCTTGTTACCTTTGAAGACTGTGCTTCTTCCAGACGGTTAGGCGTCAAGGTCTAGAGCATCCAAGAGGAATTGTAGATCGCCGAGTGACCAAGTCTGTGAAGGTTTGGAAGTCGCCTGAAGACTTACCACGAGTGATTGGACGAGGTCTGCGTGACCTTAGTTCAAGGAGAATACGGTGAGGACTGGGTGTCCTGAGCTGCGTGCTCAGCGACTGGGTGTCCGGGACTGTGTGTCCTCGAGTTTAAATACTCAGCCGCTCCAACCAGACGTACAACTGAGACAGCAGTTGGAACTGGTCTACCAAATCATTGTCTTCACCAACCTACTGGTTCTATTTCCTCAACCCTTTCATTTCCTCATTATTGTGTTGAGTGTTTGTTCATATCTGTGTTTGAACACTTTGACTGAAGACTTTCTCAATTTCCTCAGTTCAATTTCTTCAGTCTGTTTGTCCTCATCGTGTGTTATCCTGTGATTACGCTTTCTGTACTCTGTGTTAGTCTTCATTTCATCATGATGACCATGCTTGTATTCTGTTATGCTTACTTCTGAGTACTTATTCCGCTGCTAATAGTTCTTCGCTAAGGAATTTCCTCACCGGCAAATTCCTCAGTGAAGAATTCATAAAAATCGCCTATTCACCCCCCCCCCCTCTAGTCGACATAACGCACTTTCAAGCTTGATGCCCGTACCTTACAACATATGTGCTTGATGCAGATGGTGCCGCTGCCATGGAGGACCTTCGGGCGGAACTTGCCCGGGCCAATGAGCGGGCCAGAAAAAGCGATGCGGCTACCTTAAAGGCGGCTGAAGAGCTAAAAGCTGAACAGGCTGCTCACTGCCAAAGCAAGAAGGAAATGGCCGAGATGGCTGAAAAGTTGAAGAATGCTGCCGACCGCTGCAAGCTTCTTGAAAAAGTAGATCGGGTGGCACATAAGGACCTAGAGAAGGTCACTGCCGAGGCCAAGGATACTCGCTCTTTGATGAGAGCTATGAAGGAGGAGCTACGTCAGGCCGGAGATATTACGGCTGGAAAGCCCTATATGCTGCGGATGAAGTTCGGGGATCCTAAATATGCTCCGTTGGACCGGAAGTGGAGTGCGGCAAACACTTACCTAGATTTGGCGGCGAGTGCCACGGACGCGGCCAAACAATTCCGCGATCAAAATGACCATGAAGTGGAGAAGGTTTTTTGGTCGCAGTTCCACAATCCAGAGCGCCCACTTTCAGTATCCGATCGTTTGGCCACATGGGCGGAGCTGAATAGGTTATCCGGACTCGCCATGAATCATGTCGTGAGTCATCTATGGCCGAAAAGGCCCGAGCCGAAGAGTTATTTTAGCTTGGTGCAGCAGTTCCTCGGTGCGGTACGACATATTGATGCAATGAAGAGGTCGGCGTGCATAGAGGGTGCACAGATGGCTCTTGCCCGTGTCAAGACATAATGGGCGGATATGAAGGCCAGTGCTGTTGCATCCCAAGATTCGGACGAAAGCCGAGTACCTGCCAAGCACTACTTTCAGGAAGTTCTGTAGGGCACTCGTTTAATAGAGACGCAGTGCTCAAAGGATGTTATGTTCGAATAACACGTACAATTGTAAAACAATGTTTCGATGGAAAAAGCTTTTTATACTTGTGCTTTCAAGAATTAAAATACCTCATGTGCGGCCGTTAATGTATATGTATATATAACCTGAAAGATGGCAGTCTTCGGCTTCAGCCCCCATGCATATAATGCGGGGGTGTTCGCAGAAGGCACATTTTCACACTTGAGCCAACGTCTTGGTCCTATAAAGGAGGTGATAGCGCAGCGAACTAGGCAACCGGACTATAATGCTTTATCACTTT
The DNA here is from genome assembly GCF_018294505.1 of Triticum aestivum. Lineage (NCBI taxonomy): Eukaryota > Viridiplantae > Streptophyta > Magnoliopsida > Poales > Poaceae > Triticum > Triticum aestivum. The sequence goes on along the minus strand of NC_057795.1, from coordinate 452,315,496 downwards.
CACTTAGCCATAGGAGTTTGATAGTGGGGCTACTATATAGCCCCTAGGGGCACCGCACTCACCCGAGTTTGGGGCGCGTATGTGCCTGACCGGGAAACGGCCCTTCGTTAATGCGGAGGAGTTCTAAAGATTCCGGTGGGTCATCGAGTGGTTGACCAGTCTCGCGCTGTATCATGACAGTCAGTTTTCGGCTTTCTCTACTGAGGTGCTCGCCTGGCTGAACCGGGGCACAATCACAGTAGTTCTCCTGGTGCCGCCTTAGCCGATAGAGCGGAACATAAGGCAGCAAAACACAGGAGCCGGGCAAACCCAACATTTGACCAAAGACATGATTCGGAGCTGATGCATATAAGGCCATACTCGCAACGCTGAACACTCCCTAAGGTGTTCGGTCTTTATGAAAACGGGTTGAACAATGCCCTTGGTAAGAAGCCCCTGGTGTACAGGTAAGCGCAAAATTCTGATGTGGCCAAATGCCAAGACGCCAGCCTCCTCCTCGGTTATAAAAAGAAGCCGGGGGATGTTATCAAGAAGAGAGAGTAAAAAGGTTTATGCAGGGTCTTAATCTAAAAAGAATCCTTGGAACGGGTCCCTACTGCACGTCTGCGCCTGTGTCTCCGTTGTGCCGTATCCTGGACGGGTGTAGCATGGTGCTCATCTGTAAAAGAGAGGAACTTAGTTGAAAACAATCGTGCGAAAAGCTATGTTATACTAAATAAACAAAGAATAATTCAAAAAATGGGTGGAATTGAGCTTTATTGTCTCTTGTTGTATACACGCGGAGCCCCTTGTATAGGGGTGTGCGGCTAGTAAGCCTTTGTATGTTTACGCCGGACTCATCTAGCCACGTCCGAGGTCTGAACGACCTGTTCAGGTGCTCTGACTAGTAAAGCTGGTTTAGTGTGTGGTTGTCAAGGCAGCTGCATAGTCTTCCGTGTTCGAGGAACACTCGATATTTCCCTTTAATGAGATGATGCCTCGTGGACCGGGCATTTTAAGTGTGAGGGATGCATAATGCGGTACTGCGTTAAAGCGGGCGAAAGCTTCACGTCCCAGTAGTGCTTGATAGCTACTTGTATATGGGGCGATGTGAAAGGTTAGCTTTTCGCGGCGGAAGTTGGCGGGGAAGCTGAACATAACTTCCAGCAGGAGAGAACCCGTACAATGGGTATCTGGGCCTGGCGTTACCCCTTGAAAGGAAGTGTTGCCATGGCGAATTTTTGTTGGGTTTATCCCCATTTTGCAGACTGTGTCCTGGTATAGCAGGTTTAGATCACTGTCGCCGTCCATTAGGACTTGTGTGAAGTGGAGTCCATCAATTATCGGATCTAAGACCAAGGCAGTCCAGCCTGCGTTCCGGATACTTCTAGAGTAATCCTTATGGTCGAAGGTGATTGGTTGTAACAACCAGTGGCGGGACTCCTCTGGGACAGACCGTATGGCGCGTACCTCCATAGGCGCCACTCTGTATTTCCCTTTTGTCACATGAAGTGAGTTTACTGTTTTGACTTCTTGTGGGAACTTCTTTTGTTCTCCGGTGCTCTGCTTGTGGGGTTCGTCATCGTCCTCGCTTGGTATGTCAAGCCCCTTGTGTTCGGCGTTAAGTTTGCCGGATTGCTTGAAGACCCAACAATCTCTATGGGTATGGTTTGCAGGCTTCCCGGGAGTACTGTGGATTTGGCATGTTTTGTCCAAAATGTTGTTTAGGTTATATCGCTCATCCTGCTATCCTTGAGGGGCAGTTATTTCTGATTCTGCAGAGAGCTTTTGAATCCGGCGTTGACTGCCGCGCTCTTCAGGCTGTTTCCCTTGCTTCGGTGCTGGTCCTTGCTACGTCGTGGTTTCCCGCTTCCATCCCTGACTTCGGATGTACTTGGGTCACTAGAGCTGCTTCTTGCCAACCAGCTATCCTCTCCTGCGCAAAAGCGGGTCATGAGGCTTGTTAATGCGGCCATTGTTCTTGGATTTTCTTGGCCGAGGTGTCTGGTGAGCCATTCATCTCGAACGCTGTGTTTGAAAGCTGCTAAGGCTTCGGCATCCGGACAGTCGACTATCTGGTTCTTTTTAGTAAGAAAACTATTCTAGAGTTTCCGGGCTGACTCTCTGGGTTGTTGAGTTATATGACTTAGATCGTCTGCATCCGGAGATCGGACATAGGTCCCTTGAAAATTTTCCCGAAAAGCATCCTCGAGCTCTTCCCAACTTCCGATGGTTTTTTCGGGAAGGCTTTTAAGCCAATGCCGGGCTGGCCCTTTGAGCTTGAGGGGTACGTATTTTATGGCGTGGAGGTCATCTCCTCTAGCCATGTGTATGTGGAGGATATAGTCCTCAATCCAGACTCCAGGGTCTATTGTTCCGTTGTATGCCTCTATGTTTACGGGCTTGAATCCCGCTGGAAATTCAAGGTCCAGCACCTCATCGGTGAAACATAGGGGGTGTGCGGCACCCCTATATTTGGGTGTGCCGTGATGTTCGGATACTTGTTGCGTTGCATTGCTTACTAGAGCTTGCTTTCTTGGCCCGTAGATAGATCTGGTTGGGTCGTCTTTTTGATGCGAATCCTTGTGCGGATCGCGTGCCGACTTGGGTGCGGCGCCCCTTGCCGCTCTATGCTGGCCATGGGGTTGTTTATCCGACCGGGTGTCTTTCTTATTTTTTGATTGCGGGGGCTCTAAGGCCTCCTCATCAAATTCCGGTAGCAATTTTCACTTCGGATAGCTCTTTGTGTGACGAGTGTCGCCGTACTTGTCTGCGGTGTTGAGTACTTTGCCCCATCTAATTCTGAGTGCATCTTCCACTGTTTTGAGCTTCCGCTTCTGCTTTTTCAGGCTACGCGCAGTGGCGACGAGCCTTTTGTGGAGGTTCTTATGCTCCAGTAACTTGTATGGCGTGAGGTCGTCCGGACTATTATCTTCACCGGGGGCGGGTTGTTCGGTTTGTTTACCCAAGTTGCCCTGTTCGGACGGTTGCTCGATGGCATGTTCATCGTCCGCCGGTTCGCCCTGCTCTGTGGTTGGGTCTCTATCGAGGTGGAGTTTGGCGTGGCGCTTACGCCGCCGCTTTGATTGCTTTTCGAGGGAACGATCCCTCGTTGCGTCACTTTCTTCCTCATCGTCGGTTCTTTTAGGTGTGTCCACCATGTATACATCATGAGATGAGGTGGTTATCTGGTGCCCTATAGGTGCTGATTCATGTTTGTCTCCTGCATCGTCGTCCAGACCGTCGATGTCTTCGGAGTCGAAATCGAGCATGTCGGTTAAGTCATTGACAGTGGCTACCAAGTGGGTGGTGGGTGGGCTTTGAATTTATTCGTCGTCCGCACCCCAACCTTGCTGACCATAGTCCGACCAGGGCACTCCTGATAAAGAGAGAGACTTTAGTGAATTCGGAATGTCGTCGAAGGGTGAATGTTGAAAGATGTCTGTGGCGGCGAACTCCATGATCGGCGCCCAATCGGGTTCAATCGGCTGGGGCGTGGAAGGTTCGGAGTCCGGAACGGAGTCCGACACCTTGGAGTCATGAGCTTCACAAAGGACAAGACTGGTGTTCGGCTCAATCACCATAGAAATTGCAGCCCCCGAGGCGGCGTCCAGCCACCCGTCCTCGATTGGCGCAGTCGGCTCCGAACTAAGGGTCGAAGCGGACACTGGGGAGGCCTGCCGGGCACTGTCCGGCGGCAGAGCTAGATCATGCCCATCGTGACAGTGCGGCGCACTCGGCAGTGGCTCGAACCCGTCGAAGATCAAGTCTCCGCGGATGTCAGCTGTGTAGTTCAAACTTCCAAACCTGACCTGATGGCCAGGGGCGTAGCTTTCGATCTGCTCCAGATGGCCAAGCGAATTGGCCCGCAGTGCAAAGCCACCGAATACGAAGATCTGTCCGGGGAGAAAAGTCTCACCCTGGACCGCATCGTTGTTGATGATCGGAGGAGCCATAGGGCCTAAAGGTGACGACACAGAGGAACTCTCAATGAAAGCACCAATGTCGGTGTCCAAATCGGCGGATCTCGGTAGGGGGTCCCGAACTGTGTGTCTAGGCGGATGGTAACATGAGACAAGGGACATGATGTTTTTACCCAGGTTTGGGCCCTCTCGATGGAGGTAAAACCCTACTCCTGCTTGATTAATATTGATGATATGGGTAGTACAAGAGTAGATCTACCACGAGATCAGAGAGGCTAAACCCTAGAAGCTAGCCTATGGTATGATTGTTGTTCGTCCTACGGACTAAAACCCTCCAGTTTATATAGACATCGGAGAGGGCTAGGGTTACACAGAGTCGGTTACAATGGGAGGAGATCTATATATCCGTATCGCCAAGCTTGCCTTCCACGCCAAGGAATGTCCCATCCGGACATGGGACGAAGTCTTCAATCTTGTATCTTCAGAGTCCAGGAGTCCGGCCAAAGGTCATAGTCCGGTCTTCCGGACACCCCCTAATCCAGGACTCCCTCAGCGATGGCACAGTGAAACTCTCAATGAAAGCACCAATGTCGGTGTCAAAACCGGCGGATCTCGGGTAGGGGGTCCCGAACTATGCGCCTAAGGCTAATGGTAACATGAGGCAGGGGACACGATGTTTTACCCAGGTTCGGGCCCTCCCGAAGAAGGTAATACCCTACTTCCTGCTTGATTGATCTTGATGATATGAGTATTACAAGAGTTGATCTATCATGAGAACGTAGAGGCTAAACCCTAGAAGCTAGCTTATGATTATGATTGTTGTTGTCCTACGGATTAAACCCTCCGGTTTATATAGACACCGGAGGGGGCTAGGGTTACACAGAGTCGGTTATAGAGAAGGAAATCTTCATATCTGAATATCCAAGCTTGCCTTCCACGCAAAGGAGAGTCCCATCCGGACACGGGACGATGTCTTCAATCTTGTATCTTCATAGTCCAACAGTCCGGCCAAAGTATATAGTCTGGCTGTCCGAGGACCCCTTAATCCAGGACTCCCTCAGAACCCCCTACCCGAGATCTGCCGGTTTTGACACCGAGGCAGTCCCCGTTCGACCCTTGCCTGTTACCTCTCCCAACTCCTCCCATGTTTCACCGGTAAGCGCTTGGTGAAGCCTTGCCGGAGTTCCGCTGCAACCACCACCACCATGCCGTCATGGTTGTTTAGATCTCATCTACCTCCTCTCACTCCCTTGCTGGATCAAGAAGGAGAGGACGCCGCCGAGCCATACATGTGCTAAACTTGTAGGTGCCGCATGATAACCCACAAGTATAGGGGAGCACAACAATTTTCGAGGGTAGAGTATTCAACCCAAATTTATTGACTCGACACAAGGGGGGCCAAAGAATATTCTCAAGTATTAGAAGCTGAGGTGTGAATTCAAGCACACCTGAAAGACTTAATATCTGCAGCAAAGTAATTAGTAGCAAAGTAGCATGGAAGTAACGGTAACGGTGGCAAAAGTAACAGTAGCAGTTTTGTAGCAATCATAACAGTGGCAACAGAGAAGTAACATAACAAAGATCAATATGTGAAAAGCTCATAGGCAATGGATCAATGATGGATAATTATGTCAGATGCAATTCATCATGCAACAGTTATAACATAGGGTGACACATAACTAGCTCCAGTTCATCAATGTAATGTAGGCATGTATTCCGAATATAGTCATACGTGCTTACGGAAAAGAACTTGCATGACATCTTTTGTCCTACCCTCCCATGGCAGTGGGGTCCTATTGGAAACTAAGGGATATTAAGGCTTCCTTTTAATAGAGTACCGGATCAAAGCATTAGCACTTAGTGAATACATGAACTCCTCAAACTACGTTTATCACCGTGAAGTGTCCCGACTATTGTCACTCCGGGGTTTGCCGGATCATAACACGTAGTAGGTGACAATAACTTGCAAGGTAGGATCAAGAACAGTCATATATTCATGAAAACATAATAGGTTCAGATCTGAAATCATGACACTCGGGCCCTAGTGACAAGCATTGAGCATGGCAAAGTCATAGCAACATCAATCTTAGAACATAATGGAAACTAGGATCAAACCCTAACAAAACTAACTCGATTACATGGTAAATCTCATCCAACCCATCACTGTCCAGCAAGCCTACGATGGGATTACTTTTGCACGACGGTGAGCATCATGAAATTGGTGATGGAGGATGGTTGATGATGACGATGGCGACGGATTCCCCTCTCCGAAGCCCCGAACAGACTCCAGATCAGCCCTCCCGAGGAAGAATAGGGCTTGGCGGCGGCTCCGTATAGTAAAACGCGATGAATCCTTCTCTCTGATTTTTTTCCTCCCCGAACGCGAATATATAGAGTTGGAGTTGAGGTCATGGAGGTCCAGGGGACTCATGAGGCAGGGGGCGCACCCCAGGGGGGTGGGTGTGCCCTGCACCCTCGTGGACAGGGTGTGGGTCCCCCTCTGTTGATTCTTTCGCCAATATTTTTTATTAATTCCAAAATGTGACTCTGTGGAGTTTCAGGACATTTCGAGAACTTTTATTTCTGCACAAAAATAACACTATGGCAATTCTGCCGAAAACAGCGTCAGTCCGGGTTAGTTCCATTCAAATCATGCAAGTTAGAGTCCAAAACAAGGGCAAAAGTGTTTGGAAAAGTAGATGCATTGGAGACGTATCAACTCCCCCAAGCTTAAACTTTGCTTGTCCTCAAGTAATTAAGTTGACAAACTGAAAGTGATAAAGAAAAACTTTTACAAACTCTGTTTGATCTTGTTGTTGCAGATATGTAAAGCCAACATTCAAGTTTTCAGCAAAGATTTTGAACTAACCATATTCACAATAACACTTAGGTCTCATATTTACTCATATCAATTACATAATCAATTAGCGACCAATAATAAAAAATCTCAGATGACAACACTTTCTCAAAACAATCATAATATGATATGAAAAGATGGTATCCTGCTAGCCCTTTCTGAGCCCGCAAAACATAAATGCAGAGCACCCCTCAAGATCAAGGACTGACTAGACATTGTAATTCATGGCAAAAGAGATCCTGTCACAGTCATGCTCAATGTAAATTAATAATAATGCATACAAATGACAGCGGTGCTCTCCAACTAGTGCTATTTAATAAGAGGATGATGACTCAACATGAAAGTAAATAGATAGGCCCTTCGCAGAGGGAAGCATGGATGTGCAGAGGTGCCAGAGCTTGAGTTTTGAAACAGAGATAAATAATATTTTGAGTGGCATACTTTCATTGTCAACATAACAACCAAGAGATCTTGATATCTTCCATGCTACATACATTATAGGCGGTTCCCAAACAGAATTGTAAATTTTATACTCCCCCGCCACCAACAAGCACATTCCATGGCTGGCCCGAAACAACGGGTACCGTCCAACTAACAAAAATTCTGGGGGAGTTTTGTTTGCAATTATTTTGATTTGATTTGAGCATGGGACTGGGTATCCCGGTTACCGGCCATTTTCTCGTGAATGATGAGCGGAGTCCACTCATCATGTGAATAACCCACCTAGCATGGAAGATATAGACAGCCCTAGTTGATACATGAGCTATTCGAGCATACAAAACAGAATTTCATTTGAAGGTTTAGAGTTTGGCACATACAAATTTACTTGGAACGGCAGGTAGATACCGCATATAGGAAGGTATGGTGGACTCATATGGAACAACTTTCAGGTTTATGGAAGTGGATGCACAAGCAGTATTCCCGCTTAGTACAAGTGAAGGCTAGAAAGAGACTGGGAAACGACCAACTAGAGAGCGACAACAGTCATGAACATGCATTAAGATTAATCAAGAGTGCAAGCATGAGCAGGATATAAATCACCATGAACATAGATATCATGGAGGCTATGTTGATTTTGTTTCAACTGCATGCATGAACATGTGCGAAGTCAAGCCACTCGAATCATTCAAAGGAGGATACTACCCTATCATACCACATCACAACCATTTTAATAGCATGTTGGCAGGCAAGACAAACCATTATAAGCTCCTAGCTAATTAAGCACGGCATGAGCAACTATAATCTCTAATTGTCATTGCAAATATGTTACATTCATAATAGGCTGAATCAGAAACGATGAACTAACCATATTTACAAAACAAGATAGGACGAGTTCATACCAGCTTCTCTCATCTCAATCAATCCATCATATATCGTCATTATTGCCTTTCACTTGCACGACCGAACGGTGTGGATAATAATAATAGTGCACGTGCATTGGACTAAGCTGGAATTTGCAAGCATTTAATTCAAAGGAGAAGACAAGGTAATATGGGCTCTTGGTTAGATCAACAATAATGCATATGAGAGCCGCTCAACATTTTCATCGTGGTCTTCTCCTCTCGACCCCCAAAGAAAAGAAAAGAACTTCAAAGAAAAATAAAAGTAGTTACACGGGAAAGCTCCCAACAAGCAAAAGAAGAACGAGAAATCTTTTTGGGTTTTCTTTTAATTACTACTACTACAAGCATGGAAAGTAAACTAGCTAAAAGCTACAAATATTTTTTTGGGGGGGTTTCTCAAAGTTTTTCAAACACACAAGAAGAAAGCAAGAAAAGAAAATAAACTAGCATGGATAGTACAATGAAAAAGGTATGAACACTGACAACTAGAATGAGTGTGAACATGAATGTAATGTATGTGATAAATACGTACTCTCACAAGCTTAGGCTTTTGGCCTAAGTTCGTCTATGGCCATGACTGGCCTGGTGGATATCCAAAGTCGTAGTCGGGGTTGTACTGAGATGCAGCAGCTACTGCCTGGAGAGTTGCAGCCTGGAGGCAAGCTGCCTCCATCCTCCTCTCATATTCATTTGCCTCCTCCCTAGTTATAAAATATCTCTTGTTTGCCTGAGAGTTAAAGAAAGTAGGAGCAAGGAGAGTAATAATGACAGCATGTTGTCTGTCAAAGATTAGTCGGTACTGGAGGAACTGTTCGTTCCTCTCAAGAAATTGATGGCGAACCATAGCATTATAATCTAGATAAGTAGGTAGCAACTCAATATCATTTCCATTTATAGGTACACCAAGATAATCATCTAAACGAGTTGCATAAATTCCACCAAATAGATCCCCACTTTTACCATTAAGATGTAACCTCCGTGCGACAATGGCCCCCAAGTTATATTTCTTATCACCTAATACCGCACTCTTGAGGACACTAAGATCTGGAATGCACATGTGACAAAGCTCATCTTTACCGTTAATGCATCTACCTATAAAGAGAGCAAAGTAATGTATGGAAGGAAAATGAATGCTCCCTATGGTAGCTTGTGTGATATCTCTAGTTTCTCCCACAGTGATACTAGCAAGGAAATCATTATATTCAGATTTGCGAGGTTCACTAACATTGCCCCACTATGGGATTTTACAAGCAGTGTTAAAATCTTCAAGGTCCATGGTATATGATTTATCATAGAGGTCAAATATAACAGTGTGAGTGTTGCGCTTAGATGAAAAGTTGATCATCCGCACAAAGGAATCAGTGAGGTGATAGTATTGTCGACACTTATCTGCTATGAAGTCCTCAAGATCAGCACTACGCACATATTCATCAAATTCATCCTTGAAGCCAGCTTGGATCATCAATTCATCTGAGGGCCATTCGCAAGGCCGTACGGAAGCTTCTCTTCGTGGTTCAAGGTCCGGCTCATGTATCGTAGACCTCGGTGCTTGCTTCCTTGAAGAACCACCTTGGTACATTTTCCTAAACATTTTTCTTCCTCTGAAAAATTTCTGAAATTTTTAGTGACTCAAAATAAAAGTGAACCAAACTCAACAAAATTGATAGCAACTACTCCCACAAGTGCCTAGAGGCTATATCATGCATTGAAACTACTTTGGACCATATAAATTTGACATGCAAGCTCAAGAACAGGATCACCTCAGTAGCAAAAATTTGCAATAAATAAAGCACTAGAACAAAAACTAATTGGACCATTGGAGGAGTCACATACCGAAGAACAATCCCCCAAAGCAGTTTTGTGAATGGAGCTTTGAGCAAGGAGATCGAAAATGGTAGGAAAACGAGCTAGAACACGGGTTTGATCTACGGGATGATTTTTTCTGGAGGAAGACGAAGTGTGTGGGTTCTGGAATATGTGGAGGGGGTCCACGTGGGGCCCACGAGGCAGGGGGCGTGCCCCAGGGGGAGGTCGCGCCATGTACCTCATGACCAACTGGTGGGTACCCCTCGTGTGTTCTAAGTGATAGAAATTCTTAAATATTCTACAAAAAAATCATACTCCATTTTCAGGGCATTTGGAGAACTTTTATTTTCGGGGTACTGTTTTATTGCACGAATAATTCAGAAAACAGACATAAAATACTATTTTTGACTTATCTATTCCAAATAACAGAAAGTAAAAGGTGGGCACAGAAGGTTGTGCTTTCTAACTTCATCCATCTCATGCTCATAAAAAAGAATCTACTAACAAGGTTGATCAAGTCTTGTTAACAAACCTCTTTCGAATAACATGAAGCTGGAGAATTTTCGAATAACACTAAGTTACCTCAACGGGGATATGCATGTCCCCAACAATAATAATATCATATTTCTTTTTGATAGTAGGAAGAGGGAATTCAAAACCTCCAATAGCAAAGGTTCCTGGGTCATTCTACCACCTCTAGTCATAACTCTAATAGCATTATCATCGTTCTTATTATTTAACTCATGGAGAAAATCATCTTGTGCCTTAAGCACTTGTTCTACTTGAGTGGTAACCATGGAAGCATGTTTACTGATAAGATTAAGGGCACCTTTAACTCTAGACATATAATCACTCAAGTGTTCAACCATATAAGCATTACGTTTCAATTGTCTACCAACATAAGCATTGAAGTTTTCTTGTTTAACAGTGAAATTATCAAACTCATCCAAGCATTGACTAGCAGACTTATTACGAGGAATATCACCTTCATCAAATCTATAGAGAGAATTTACCTTTACTACATGTGTCGGGTTATCAAGACCATGTATTTCTTCAATAGGTGGTAAATTCTTAACATCTTCAGCTTTAATACCTTTTTCTTTCATAGATTTCTTTGCCTCTTGCATATCTTTAGGACTGAGAAATAGAATACCCCTTTTCTTTGGAGTTGGCTTAGGAGTTGGTTCAGGAAGTGTCCAATCATTATCATTACTCAATATATTATTCAATAGCAATTTAGCTTGCTCAACAGTTCTTTCCCTGAAAACACAACCAGCACAACTATCTAGGTGGTCTGTAGAAGCATCGGTTAGTCCATTATAAAAGATATCAAGTATTTCATTTTTCTTAAGAGGATGATCAGGCAAAGCATTAAGTAATCGGAGAAGCCCCTCAAGATTGTGGGAGACTCTCTTCTTCAATTTGCACAAAATTATATATTTACCTTAAGGCAACTTGTTTCTTATGAGCCAGGAAATATTTTGCAGAGAAGTAATAAATCATATCCTGGGGACTACACGCACAACCAGGAGCAAGAGAATTAAACCATATCTTAGCATCACCCTTTAATGAGAAAGGAAAGAATTTAAGGATATAGTAATAGCGATTTTGTTCCTCATGAGTAAATAGGGTGGCTATATCATTCAATTTAGTAAGACGTGCCACAACAGTTTCAGATTCATAGCCATAGAAAGGATCAGATTCAACCAAAGTAATTAACTCAGGATCAACAGAGAAATCATAATCCTTATCAGTAAATCAGATAGGTGAAGTAGCAAAACCAGGGTCATATTTCATTCTAGCATTTAGAGACTTTTCTTTCAGCTTAGCTAACAGTTTCTTAAGATCATATCTATCATTGCAAGCAAAAAGGTCTCTAGCTGTTTCTTCATCCATAACATAGCCCTCAAGCACAATAGGCAATTCATATCTTGGGGGAGAATCTTCATCATCACTTTCATTAATATCATTAGTTTCAATAATTTCATTCTCTCTAACCCTAGCAAATTATTCATCCAGAAATTCACCTAATGGCACATTATTATCAAGCATAGAAGTAATATCATCATAAGCATCATGCATAGCAGAAGTGGAATCATCAATAACCTGCGACATATAAGAATCAATAGCAAGTGCAGGTGTTGCAAGTTTACTTAAAACAGAAGGAGAATCAACTGCGGAGCTAGATGGCAGTTCCTTACCTCCCCTCGTAGTTGAGGGAAAGATCTTGGTTCTTTCATCTTTCAAATTCCTCATAGTGATCAACAGATACAAATCCCAAGTGACTCAATGAATAGAGCTATGCTCCCCAGAAATGGCGCCAGAAAAAGGTCTTGATAACCCACAAGTATAGTGGATCGCAACAATTTTTGAGGGTAGAGTATTCAACCCAAATTATTGATTCGACACAAGGGGAGGCAAAGAATATTCTCAAGTATTAGCAGCTGAGGTGGCAATTCAACCACCCTGGAAGACTTAATATCTGCAGCAAAGTATTTAGTAGCAAAGTAGTATGGAAGTAACATTAACGGTGGCAAAAGTAATAGTAGCAGTTTTGTAGCAATCGTAACAGTGGCAACTAAGAAGTAACATAACAAAGATCCATATGTGAAAAGCTCATAGGCAATGGATCAATGATGAATAATTATGTCAAATGCAATTCATCATGCAACAGTTATAACATAGGGTGACACATAACTAGCTCCAGTTCATCAATGTAATGTAGGCATGTATTCCGAATATAGTCATACAAGCTTATGGAAAAGAACTTGCATGACATATTTTGTCCTACCCTCTCGTGGCAGCGGGGTCCTATTGGAAACTAAGGGATATTAAGGCCTCCTTTTAATAGAGTACCGGAACAAAGCATTAACACTTAGTGAATACATGAACTCCTCAAACTACGGTCATCACCAGGAAGTGTCCCGACTATTGTCACTCCGGGGTTTGCCGGATCGTAACACGTAGTAGGTGACTATAATTTGCAAGATAGGATCAAGAACACTCATATATTCATGAAAACATAATAGGTTCAGATCTGAAATCATGGCACTCGGGCCCTAGTGACAAGCATTAAGCATGGCAAATTCATAGCAATATCAATCTTAGAACATAATGGATACTAGGGATCAAACCCTAACAAAACTAACTCGATTACATGGTAAATCTCATCCAACCCATCACCGTCCAGCACGCCTACGATGGAATTACTCACGCGCGGCGGTGAGCATCATGAAATTGGTGATGGAGGATGGTTGATGATGACGATGGCGATGGATTCCCCTCTCCGGAGCCCCGAACGGACTCCAGATCAGCCTTCCCGAGGAAGAATAGGGCTTGGCGGCGGCTCCATATCATAAAACACGATGAATCCTTCTCTCTAATTTTTTCCTCCCCGAACGTGAATATATAGAGTTGGAGTTGAGGTTGGTGGAGGTCCAGGGGACCCACGAGGTAGGGGGCGTGCCCCAGGGAGTAGGCGCGCCCTGCACCCTCGTGGACAGGGTGTGGGTCCCCCTCTGATTCTTTCGCCAATATTTTTTATTAATTCCAAAACGTGATTCCATGGAGTTTCAGGACATTCCGAGAACTTTTATTTCTACACAAAAATAACACTCTGGCAATTCTGTTGAAAACAGCATCAGTACGGGTTAGTTCCATTCAAATCATGCAAGTTAGAGTCCAAAACAAGGGCAAAAGTGTTTGGAAAAGTAGATACGTTGGAGACGTATCACCGCACGTGCGGTACTTGGATCGGATTGGATCTTGATGCGAGTACGACTACGCCAACCATGATCTCTAGATCATTAATGCTTTCAGTCTACAAGGGTATGTAGACACCACTCTCCTCTCGTAGATGTGCATCTTCTAGATTGATCTTGGTGAGCGTAGGAATTTTTTTTGTTTCCCACGCAATGTTCCCCAACGGTGGCATCCTGAGCTAGGTCTATACGTAGATGACATCACGAGTAGAAAACAAAGGAGTTTGTGGGCATTGATATTCAGATTGCTTCCTTCCTTAGTCTTATCTTGATTTAGCATTATTGTGGGATGAAGCGGCCTGGACCAACTTTACATGTCCACGTACATGAGACCGGTTCCATCGACTGACATGCAACTTGTTGGATAAACATGGCTGACGAGTGTATGTCTCTCCCACCTTAGTTGAATTGGATTCGACAAAGGTGGTCCTTGTAGAAGGTTAAATAGGAACTTGAATATCACCGTTGTGGCTTTGCGTAGGTAAGAACGGTTCTTACCAGTCACCCATAGCAGCCACATAAAACATGCAACAACAAAGTAGAGGACATCTAACTTGTTTTTCCAGGGTATGTTGTGATATGATATGGCCAAAGACATGATGAGATATATTTGATGTATGAGATGCTCATGTTTGTATAGATTATCATGACTTGCATGTCGATGAATACGACAACCGGTGGGAGCCATAGGGTTGTCTTTAATTATTGTATGACCTGCGTGTCAATCATTAAGCGCTATGTAATGCTTTAGTTTATCGCTAAGCGGTAGCAATAGTTGTATAAGCATGGTTGGCGTGACAACGCCGATGGCGACACGATGATGGAGATCATGGTGTCATGCCGGTGACGATGGAGATCATGCCGGTGCTTTGAAAATGGAGATCAAAAGAACAAGAAGATGGCCATATCATGTCACTTATGATTTGCATGTGATGTTAATCCTTTTATGCATCTTATTTTGCTTAGGACGACGATAGCATTATAAGGTGATCCCTCGCTAAAATTTCAAGATAAAATTGTGTTCTCCCCAAGTGTGCACCGTTACCAAAGTTGGTCGTTTCGTAGCACCACGTGATGATCGGGTGTGATAGACTCTAAGTTCACATACAACGGGTGCAAGCCAGTTTTGCACATGCTGAACACTTGGGTTAAACTTGACGAGCCTAGCATGTACAGACATGGCCTCGGAACACAAGAGACCGAAAGGTCGAACATGAGTCATATAGTAGATATAATCAGCATGGAGATGTTCATCATTGAAACCACCTCACCTAACGTGATGATCGGACTTGGGTTGGTGAATTTGGATCATGTTACACTTGGACAACCAACGGGATGTTGATTTCAGTGGGAGTTCCTAGGTAATATGATTAATTGAACTCATTATCTTGAACAATAGTCTAAGTTGTCTTTGCAAATTATGTTGTAGATCAATGGCTCGCATAGTAGCTCCCCTAAATTTCAATGCGTTCCTAGAGAAAGCTAAGCTGAAAGGTGATGGAAGCAACTTTGTGGACTGGGCCCGTAATCTGAGGATTATCCTCGCGGCTTCCCAAATGTCTTATCTCCTTGATGCCCCACTTGGTGCGCCACCCCCTCCAGCGATTGTGGACGATGTGAACGCCTAGCAGTTGCGCTTTGATGACTACTCAGTAGTTCAGTGCACCATGTTGTATGGCTTTGAATCGGGACTTCAAAGGCATTTTGAATGTCATGGAGCATATGAGATGTTCCAGGTGTTGAAGTTTATTTTTGAGAAAAATGCCCGGATCAAGAGGTATGAGACCTCTGATAAGTTCAATACTTGCAAGATGGGGGAGAACGGTTCTGTCAGTGAGCACATACTCAGAATGTCTGGGTATTACAACCGTCTGGCTGAGTTGGGAGTTGAGCTCCCACCTGAGGCAGTCACTGATAGAGTTCTTCAATCTCTACCACCTAGCTACAAGAGCTTTGTGTTAAACTTTAACATGCAAGGGATGAACAAGTCATTCTCCGAGTTGTTTGCGATGCTGAAAGTCGTTGAGTCAGACATCCAGAAGGAGCATCAAGTGTTGATGTTCAATAAAACCACTAGTTTCAAGAAGAGCAAGGGAAAGAAGGGAAACTTCAAGAAGAGTGGCAAAACAGTTGCTCCTCCCGTGAAGAAACCCAAGGTTGAACCCAAGCCAGAAACTGAGTGCTTCTATTGCAAGGGAACTGTCCACTGGAAGCGGAATTGCCCCAAGTATCTGGCCTACAAGAAGGGGGGCAACGTCAACAAAGGTATATATGATATACATGTTACTTATGTGTACCTTACCAGCTCTCGTTCTAGTGCCTGGGTATTTGATACCGGTGCGGTTGCTCACATTTGCAACTCTAAATAGGAACTACGAAATAGACGAAGGCTGGCGAAGGATGAAGTGATGATGCACGTGGGAAATGGTTTCAAGGTTGATGTGATCGCCGTCGGCACGCTCGCTCTTCGATTACCATTGGGATTAGTGATAAACCTGAATAATTGTTATTAAGTGATTGTGTTGAGAATGATCTTATTTGATGCGAGACAGTTACTCATTTAAATCAGAGAATAATGGTTGTTCTATTTATATGAGTAATATATTTTATGGTCATGCACCCATTGTGAGGGGTTTATTCTTATTGAATCGCGATAGTGATGATACACATGTTCATAACATTGGTGCCAAAATAGGTAGAGTTGATAATGATAGTACCACTTTCTTTTGGCACTGCCGCTTAGGTCATATTGGTGTAAATCGCATGAAGAAACTCCATGCTGATGGGCTTTTGGAGTCACTTGATTTTGAATCACTTGACACATTCACACAATGCCTCATGGGCAAGATGACTAAAACCTCATTTTCTAGAACAATGGAACGGTCAAGTGACTTGTTAGAAATGATACATACTGATGTGTGCGGTCGCGAGTGTTGAGCGCGCGGTGGATATCGTTACTTTCTCGCCTTCACCAATGATTTGAGTAGATATGGGTATATTTACTTAATGAAGCACAGGTCTGAAAGGTCTGAAAAGTTCAAGCAATTTCAGAGTGAAGTTGAGAATTATCGTAACAAGAAGATTAAATTCCTACGATCTAATCGAGGGGGAGAGCATTTGAGTTATGAGTTTGGCAATCACTTAAGACAATATGGAATTGTTTCACAATTGACACCGCCTGGAACACCACAGCGTAATGGTGTGTCCGAACATTGTAATCGTACCTTATTGGATATGGTGCATTCTATGATGTCCCTTACCGATCTTCCACTCTCAATTTGGGTGTATGCATTAGAGACAGCTGCATTCACTTTAAATAGGGCACCATATAAGTCCGTGGAGACGACACCGTATGAACTATGGTTTGGCAAGAAACCTAAGTTGTCATTTCTTAAGGTTTGGGGCTGCGATGCTTATGTCAAAAGGCTTCAGCCAGAAAATCTCGAATCCAAAGTGAACAAATGTGTCTTCATAGGATACCCAAAGGAGATGATTGGGTATACCTTCTATCTCAAATCCAAAGGAAAAGTGTTTTTCACTAAGAACGGATCCTTTCTTGAGAAAGAGTTTCTCTCGAAAGAATTGAGTGGGAGGAAGATAGAACTTGATGAGGCTATTGAACCTTTACTTCAACCAGAGAGTAGCACAACACAGAAAGATGTTTCTGTGGCACCTAAGTCAGTTGAAGAGGAAGCTAATGATAGTGATCATGAAGTTCCGTATCAAGTTATTACCGAGACTCATAGGTCAACAAGGATACGTACTAGTCCTGAGTGGTACGGTAACCCTATCTTAGATATCATGTTGTTCGACAACAATGAACCTACGAGCTATGGAGAAGCGATGGTGGGCCCGGATTCCGACAAATGGTTACGGGCCATGAAATCAGAGATGGGATCCATGTATGAAAACAAAGTATGGACTTTGGAAGTATTACCTGAAGGGCAAAATTCCATTCAGAATAAACGGATCTTCAAGAAGAAGATGACGCGAACGGTAATGTCATCGTCTATAAAGCTCGACTTGTGGAAAGGGGTTTTCACAAGTTCAAGGAGTTGACTACGATGAGACTTTCTCACCCGTAGTGATGCTTAAGTTCGTCATAATCATGTTGGCAATAGCTGCATTTTTCAATTATGAAATCTGGCAGATGGATGTAAAAACAGTGTTCCTTAACGGTTTCCTTAAGGAAGAGTTGTATATGATGCAACCATAAGGTTTTGTCGATCCAGAGAATGCTGACAAAGTGTGCAAACTCCAGTGATCCATTTATGGACTGCTGCAAGCATCTCGGAGTTGGAATGTTCGCTTTGATGAGGTGATCAAAGCGTTTGGGTTTATACAAGTTTACAGAGAAGCTTGTATTTACAAGAAAGTGAGTGGGAGCTCTATAGCATTCTAATATTATATGTGGATGACATATTGTTGATTGGAAACAATATAAAACTTTTGGAAAACATGAAGGGATATTTGAACAAGAGTTTTTCAATGAAGGACCTAGGAGAAGCTGCTTTCATATTAGGCATCAAGATCTATAGAGATAGATCGAGGCACTTAATAGGACTTTCACGAAGCACATACCTTGATAAGATTTTGAAGAAGTTCAAAATGGATTAGTCCAAGAAGGGGTTCTTGCCTGTTTTCAAGGTGTGAAGTTGAGTAAGACTCAATGCCCAACGACTACAGAGGATAGAGAAAAGATGAGTGTCATCCCTTGTGCTTTTGTCCTAAGCTCTGTTATGTATGCGATGTTGTGCACAAGACCAGATGTCAGCCTTGCAATAAGTATGGTCGGAAGGTTTCAAAGTGATCCAGGAGTGGAACACTGGACAACGGTCAAGAATATCCTGAAGAACCTGAAAAGGACTAAGGAAATATTTCTCGTTTATGGAGGTGACAAAGAGCTTGTCGTAAAGGGTTGTGTCAATGCAAGCTTTGACACTGATCCAAATGACTCTAAGTCTCAAACCAGATACGTATATATTCTGAATGGGGGAGCGGTAAGCTGGTGTAGTTCCAAGCAAAGCATGGTAGCTGATTCTACATGCGAAGAGGAGTACATAGTTGCCTCAGAGGCAACGAAGGAAGGTGTTTGGATTAAGTAGTTCATGACATATCTTGGTGTTGTGCCCAGTGTACTGGACCCAATGACTCTGTTCTGTGACAACACTAGTGCCATTGCTCTTGCCAAGGAACCAAGGTTTCACAAGAGGACCAGACACATAAAGTGACGCTTCAATTCCATCCGCGATGCAATCAAGGAGGGGGACATAAACATTTGCAAAGTACATATGGATCTGAATGTTGCAGATCTGTTGACTAAACCTCTTCCACGGGCAAAACATGTTCAACACCAGAACTCTATGGGTGTTAGATTCATTACCATGTAATACTAGATTACTGACTCTAGTGCAAGTGGGATACTGTTGGAAATATGCCCTAGTGGCAATAATAAAGTGGTTATTATTATATTTACTTGTTCATGATAATCATTTATTATCCATGCTATAATTGTATTGATTGGAGACTCAAATACATGTGTGGATACATAGACAACAACATGTCCCTAGTGAGCCTCTGTCGGACTAGCTCGCTGATCAAAGATGGCTATGGTTTCCTAGTCATAGACATGAGTTGTCATTTGATAACGAGATAACATCATTAGGATAATGATGTGATGGAAGAGACCCAAACTATAAACGTAGCATATGATCGTATCAACTTTATTGCTATCGTTTTCTGTATGTCATGTCACGCCCAATATGTGATACTATCCTAAAGAGACTCGAAGGTCCCACCAAGGATAGAACCGCATATTGATACGCTTTTGCAAGGTGGATATCATTACATCAACATTACATAATAGATGGGGATACATACAAAAGGGCATACAATGCCACACGAATACAACACCATCTTACATAAGAGCACCATCCGACTATGGATGAAACACAAACAGAAACTCAAACAACATCCACCCTGCTAGCCCAGGCTACCGACCTGGAACCTATCCCCTGATCGAAGAAGAAGCAGAAGAAGAACTCCCAAACAAGCAAACATCGCTCTCGTGTCATGTTCATCGCATAACCTGTACCTGCAACTGTTGTTGTAGTAATCTGTGAGCCACGAGGACTCAGCAATCCCATTACCATGGATATCAAGACTAGCAAAGCTTTATGGGTAAGGAAGGGGTAAGGTGGTGAGGTTGCAGCAGCGACTAAGCATATATGGTGGCTAACATATGCAAATAAGAGCGAGAAGAGAAGCAAATGGAACGGTCGTGAAGCTAACCATGATCAAGAAGTGATCCTGAACTCCTACTTACGTCAAACATAACCCAAAACCGTGTTCACTTCCTGGACTCCGCCGAAAAGAGACCATCACGGCTACACACGCGGTAGATGCGTTTTAATTCGAATCAGGTGTCAAGTTATCTACAACCGGACATTAACAAATTCCCATCTGCCACATAACAGCGGGCACGGCTCTCGAAAGTTTATACCCTGCAGGGGTGTCCCAACTTAAACCATCACAAGCTCTCACGGTCAACGAAGGATATTCCTTCTCCCAGGAAGACCCGATCAGTCTCGGAATCCCTATTTACAAGACATTTCGACAATAGTAAAACAAGACCAGCAAAGCCGCCTGATGTGTTGACAATCCTGATAGGAGTCACATGTATCTCGTTCTCAGGACACACCGGATAAGCGAAGCATACAAGTACCAACGTAACCCAAGTTGCCAAGGGATGGTCCCGCACGGTGCTCTAGTTTGGACCAACACTTAGACAAGCATTGGCCCGGGGGACTAAAATAAAGATGACCCTTGGGTTAATTACTCCCAAGGGGAAAGTATAGGTGGTAGGCAAATGGTAAAACCAATGTTGAGCCTTGCTGGAGGAGTTTTATTCAAGGCGAACTGACAAGGGGGTCCCATAAATCACCCAACCGCGTTAGGGACGCAGAATCTGGGAACATAATACCGACATGACGGAAACTAGGGCGGCAAGAGTGGAACAAAACACCAGGCATAAGGTCGAGCCTTCCACCATTAACCAAGTATATAGATGCATTAATAATATAAGAGATATTGTGATATCCCAACATAATCATGTCCATCATGGAGCAATCTTCAACTTCACGTGCAACTAACAATGCTATAAGAGGGGCTGAGCAAAGCGGTAACATAGCCAAGCAATGGTTTGCTAGGAAGGGTGAAAAAGTTAGAGGCTGACATGGCAATTTGGGAGGCTTGAAGAGCAAGTGATAGGTAGCGCAGCATAGCGATAGAACGACGCAACTAGCATAGGAAAGATAGTAGTGAGATCCAGGGTAGCGGTCATCTTGCCTGAAATCCCGCTAGGAAGAAGAACGAGTCCATGAAGAAGATGAAGCCACGAAGACGAACCAAGCGTAGACGAACGAACCCTCACGATCGCAACGAAATGGGAACTATCGAGAAGAAGCACACAACATGGTAAACATGTTGGGGAACGTAGTACAAATTCATTTTTTTCTACGCAACACCAAGATCAATCTATGGCGATTCTAGAAACAAGAGAGGGAGAGGATGAGCATCTTCATACCCTTGAAGATCGCTAAGCGGAAGCGTTATAAGAACGCGGTTGATGGAGTCGTACTCGCGGCGATTCAAATCGCAGAAGATCCGATCTAGCGCCGAACGGACGGCGCCTCCGTGTTCAACACACGTACAGCCCGGGGACGTCTCCTCCTTCTTGATCCAGCAAGGGGAGAGGAGAAGTTGAGAGAGAACTCCGATAACACAACAGCGTGGTGGTGGTGGAGCTCGTGGTTCTCCAGCAAGGCTTCGCCAAGCACTACGGAGGAGGAGGAGGTGTTGGAGGAGGGAGAGGGCTGCGCCAGGGAAGAGGTCCGGCTGCCCTCCCACCCCTCCACTATATATAGGGGCAAGGGGAGAGGGAGAGGCGCCCTAGGGTTTCCCCTAGGGGGCGGCGGCCAAGCAGATTGGATCTCCCTAAGGAAAATCCTAGGGAGACTTGCCCCCCAAGCCAAGCAGGTGGAGGATTGCCTCCCAAGCCAGGTGGAGGCGCCCCACCTCCCCAAATAACTTCGGAAAGGGTGTGGGGGGCGCACCACCCCTTAGTGGGCTGGTTTACCCCTTCCCCTTTGGCCCATGAGGCCCTCCAACACTTGTCGGGGCTCCCGAAACACCTTTCGGTCATGCTGGCCATAGCCTGGTACCCCTGGAACACTTCCGGACTCCAATAACCTTCGTCCAATATATCGGTCTTCACCGTCGGACCATTCCGGAACTCCTCGTGAAGTCCGGGATCACATCCAGGACTCCGAACTACCTTCGGTAACCACATACTATTTCCCATAACAACTCTAGCGTCACCGAACCTTAAGTGTGTAGACCCTACGGGTTCGGGAACCATGCAGACATGACCGAGACGTTCTCCGGCCAATAACCAACAGCGGGATCTGGATACCCATGTTGGCTCCCACATGTTCCATGATGATCTCATCAGATGAACAACAATGTCGAGGATTCAATCAATCCCGTATACAATTCCCTTTGTCCATTGGTATGTTACCTGCCGGAGATTCGATCAGCGGTATCCCTATAGCATGTTCAATCTCGTTACCGGCAAGTCACTTTACTCGTTCCGTAATGCATGATCCCATGACTAACTACTTAGTCACATTGAGCTCATTATGATGATGCATTACCGAGTGGGCCTAGAGATACCTCTCCGTCATACGGAGTGACAAATCCCAGTCTCGATTCGTGCCAACCCAACAGACACTTTCGAGATACCTGTAGTGCACCTTTATAGCCACCCGGTTACGTTGTGACGTTTGGTACACCCAAAGCATTCCTACTGTATCCGGGAGTTTCACAATCTAATGGTCTAAGGAAATGATACTTGACATTAGAAAAGCTCTAGCAAAACAAACTACACGATCTTGTGCTATGCTTAGGATTGGGTCTTATCCATCACATCATTCTCCTAATGATGTGATCCCGTTATCAATGGCATCCAATGTCCATGATCAGGAAACCATAACCATCTATTAATCAACGAGCTAGTCAACTAGAGGCTCACTAGGGACATGTTGTGGTCTATGTATTCACACATGTATTACGGTTTCCAGTTAATACAATTATAGCATGAACAATAGACAATTATCATGAACAAGGAAATAAAATAATAACCATTTTATTATTGCCTCTAGGGCATATTTCCAACAGTCTCCCACTTGCACTAGAGTCAATAATCTAGTTCACATCACTATGTGATTGTAATGAATCAACACTCATGGGGTTTGATCATATCTCGCTTGTGAGAGAGGTTATCAGTCAATGGGTTTGAACCTCAGATCCGTGTGTGCTTTGCAAATCTCTATGTCATCTTGTAGATGCAACTACCACGCGCTATTTGGAACTATTCCAAATAACTGCTCTACTATACGAATCCGGTTTACTACTCAGAATCAACCAATTAGTGTCAAAGTTTGCATCGACGTAACCCTTTACGACGAACTCTTTTACCACCTCAATAATCGAGAAAAATTCCTTAGTCCACTAGTTACTAAGGATAACTTTGACCACTGTCCTGTGATCCATTCCTGGATCACTCTTGTACCCCTTGACTGACTCATGGCAAGGCACACTTCAGGTGCGGTACACAGCATAGCATACTGTAGAGCCTACGTCTAAAGCATAGGGTACGACCTTCGTCCTTTCTCTCTCTTCTGCCGTGGTCAGGTCTTGAGTCTTACTCAATACTCACACCTTATAACACAGCCAAGAACTCCTTCTTTGCCAATATATTTTGAACTCCTTCAAAATCTTGTCACGGTATGTGTTCATTTGAAAGTACTATTAAGTTTCTTTGATCTATCCTTATAGATCTTGATGCTCAATGTTCAAGTAGCTTAATCCAGGTTTTCCATTGAAAAACACTTTTCAAACAACCCTATATGCTTTCTAGAAATTCTACATCATTTCTGATCAATGATATGTTAACAACTTATACTCATCAGAAATTCTATAGTGCTCTCACTCACTTCTTTGGAAATAGAAGTTTCTCATAAACTTTGTATAAGCCCAAAATCTTTGATCATTTCATCAAAGCATATATTCCAACTTCGAGATGCTTACCCCAGTCCTTAGAAGGATTGCTGGAGCTTTGCAAACTTGTTAGCATTTTTCAGGATTGACAAAACCTTCTAGTTGTATCACATACAACATTTCCTCAAGAAAATCGTCGAGGAAACTATATTTTGACATCCTATCTGCAAGATTTCATAAATAATGCAGTAGCTGCTAATATAATTCCAACAGACTCTTAGCATCGCTATGAATGAGCAAGTCTCATCGCAGTCAACTCCTTGAACTTGTCGGAAAACATCTTAACGACAAGTCGAGCTTTCTTAATGGTGATACTTACCATCATTGTCTGTCTTCCTTTTAAAATCCATCTGTACCTAACAGCCTTATGACCATCAAGTAGTTCTTCCAAAGTCTATACTTTGTTTTCATACATGGATCCTTTCTCGGATTTTATGGCCTCGAGCCATTCGTCGGAATCCGGGCCCACCATCGCTTCTCCATAGCTCGTAGGTTCATTGTTGTCTAGCAACATTACCTCCAAGACAGGATTACCGTACCACTCTGAAGCAGTATGCGTCCTTGTCGTCCTACGAGGTTTGGTAGTGACTTGATCCGAAGTTTCATGATCACTATCATCAGCTTCCACTTCAATTGGTGTAGGTGCCACAGGAACAACTTCCTGTGCCCTGCTAGACACTGGTTGAAGTGATGGTTCAGTAACCTCATCAAGTCTCCACCATCCTCCCACTCAATTCTTTCGAGAGAAACTTTTTCTCGAGAAATGACCCGTTTTAGAAACAATCACTTTTGCTTCCGGATCTGAAATAGGAGGTATACCCAACTGTTTTGGGTGTCCTATGAAGATGCATTTATCCGCTTTGGGTTTGAGCTTATCAGCATGAAACCTTTTTCACATAAGCATCGCAGCCCCAAACTTTTAAGAAACGACAACTTAGATTTCTCTAAACCATAGTTCATACGCTGTCATCTCAACGGAATTACGTGGTGCCCTATTTGAAGTGAATGCGGTTGTCTCTAATGCCTAACCCATAAACGATAGTGGTAATTCGATAAGAGACATCATGGTATGCACCATATCCAATAGGGTGCAACTATGATGTTTGGACACACCATCACACTATGGTGTTCCATGCGGTATTAGTTGTGAAACAATTTCCACAATGTCTTAATTGTATACCAAACTCATAACTCAGATACTCATCTCTATGATCATATCATAGACATTTTATCCTGTTGTCACGATGATCTTCAACTTCACTCTGAAATTACTTGAACCTTTCAATAATTCAGACTTGTGTTTCATCAAGTAAATATACTCAGCATCTACTCAAATCATGTGTGAAGTAAGAACATAATGATATCCACTGCGTGCCTCAGCACTCATTGGACTGCATACATCAAAATGTATTACTTCCAACAAGTTGCTTTCTTGTTCTATCTTACTGAAAACGAGGATTTTCAGTCACCTTGACCATGTGGTATGATTTGCATGTCTCAAGTGATTCAAAATCAAGTGAGTCCAAATGATCCATCTGCATGGAGATTCTTCATGCGTACATACTAATAGACATGGTTCGCATGTCTCAAACTTTTCAAAAAACGAGTGAGTCCAAAAGATCCATCAACATGGAGCTTCTTCATGCGTTTTATACCAATATGACTCAAATGGCAGTGCCACAAGTAGGTGGCACTATCATTACTATCTTATATCTTTTGGCACGAACATGTGCATCACTACGATCGAGATTCAATAAACCATTCATTTTAGGTGTAAGACCATTGAAGGTATTATTCAAATAAACAGAGTAACCATTATTCTCCTTAAATGAACAACTGTATTGCGATAAACATAATCCAATCATGTCTATGCTCAACGCAAACACCAAATAACAATTATTTAGGTTTAACACCAATCCCGATGGTAGAGGGAGCGTGCGATGTTTGATAATATCAACCTTGGAAATACTTCCAACACATATCGTCACCTCGCCTTCAGCTAGTCTCCGTTTATTCTGTAGCTCTTTTATTTCGAGTTACTAACACTTAGCAACCGAACCGGTGTCTTAATACCCTAGTGCTACTAGGAGTACTAGTAAAGTACACATTTAATACAATGTATATCCAATATACTTATGTCAACCTTGCCAGCCTTCTCATCTACCAAGTATCTAGGGTAGTTCTGCTTCAGTGACCATTCCCACATTACAGAAGCACTTAGTCTCGGGTTTGGGTTCAACCCTGGGTTTCATCACTAGAGCAGCAACTGATTTGTCGTTTCATGAAGTATCCCTTCTTGCCCTTGCCCTTCTTGAAACTAGTGGTTTTACTAACCATCAACAATTGATGCTCCTACTTGATTTCTACTTTCATGGTGTCAAACATCGCGAATTGCTCAAGGATCATCATGCCTATCCCTGATAAGTTATAGTTCATCATGAAGCTCTAATAGCTTGGTGGCAGTGACTATGGAGAACCATCACTATCACATCTAGAAGATTAACTCCCACTCGATTCAAGTGATTGTAGTACTCAGACAATCTGAGCACATGCTCAATGATTGAGCTTTTCTCCCTTAGTTTGCAGGTTAAGAAACTTGTTGGAGGTCTCATACCTCTTGACGTGGGCACAAGCCTGAAATCCTAATTTCAGCTCTTGGAACATCTCATATGTTCTGCAACGTTTCAAAAATGTCTTCGGTGCCTCAATTCTAAACTTTTTAACATTACGCACTGAACTATCATGTAGTCATCAAAATGTGTATGTCAGATGTTCGCAACATCCACAAACAATGCTCGAGGTTCAGCACACCGAGCGGTGCATTAAGGACATAAGCCTTTTGTGCAGCAATGAGGACAATCCTTAGTATACGGACCCAGTCCGCATAATTGCTACTATCAACTTTCAACTAAATTTTCTCTAGGAACATATCTTAAAATAGTAGAACTAAAGCGTAGGCTGCGACATAATTTGCAAAGACCTTTTGACCATGTTCATGATAATTAAGTTCATCTGATTATTTAATGAACTCCCACTTAGATAGACATCCCTCTAGTCATCTAAGTGATACATGATCCGAGTCAACTAGGCTGTGTCCGATCATCACGTCAGACGGACTAGTCATCATCGGTGAACATCTTCATGTTGCTCGCATCTGCTATACGACTCATGTTCGACCTTTCGGTCTCTTGTGTTCCGAGGCCATGTCTGTACATGCTAGGCTCGTCAAGTCAACCTAAGTGTTTTGCATGTGTAAATCTGGCTTACACCTGTTGTATGCGAATGTTAGAAACTATCACACCCGATCATTATGTGGTGCTTCGAAACAACGAACTTTCGCAATGGTGCACAGTTAGGGGGGAACACTTTCTTGAAATTTTATGAGGGATCATCTTATTTATGCTACCGTCGTTCTAAGCAAATAAGATGCAAAAACATGATAAACATCTCATGCAATCAAATAGTGACATGATATGGACAATATCATTTTTCTCCTTTTGATCTCCATCTTCGGGGCGCCATGATCATCATCGTCACCGGCATGACACCATGATCTCCATCATCGTGTCTTCATGAAGTTGTCTCGCTAACTATTACTTCTACTACTATGGCTAACGGTTTAGCAATAAAGTAAAGTAATTACATGGCGTTATTCAATGACATGCATGTCATACAATAAATTAAGACAACTCCTATGGCTTCTGCCGGTTGTCATACTCATCGACATGCAAGTCGTGATTCCTATCACAAGAACATGATCAATCTCATACATCACATATATATCATTCATCACATCCTTTTGGCCATATCACATCACACGGCATATGCTGCAAAAACAAGTTAGACGTCCTCTAATTGTTGTTGCAAGTTTTTACGTGGCTGCTATAGGTTTCTAGCAAGAACGTTTCTTACCTACGCCAAAACCACAACGTGATATGCCAATTGCTATTTACCCTTCATAAGGACCCTTTTCATCTAATCCAATCTGACTAAAGTGGGAGAGACAGACACCCGCTAGCCACCTTATGCAACTAGTGCATGTCAGTCGGTGGAACATGTCTCACATAAGTGTACGTGTAAGGTCGGTCCGGGCCGCTTCATCCCACGGTGCCGCCGACTCAAGATAAGACTAGTAGTGGCAAGTAAATTGACAAAATCGACACCCACAACAACTTGTGTTCTACTCGTGCATAGAAAGTAGGCATAGACCTAGCTCTGATACCACTGTTGGGGAACATAGCACAAATTCAAAATTTTCTACGCAACACCAATATCAACCTATGGAGATTCTAGCAACAAGAGAGGGAGAGGATGAGCATCTTCATACCCTTGAAGATCGCTAAGCGGAAGTGTTACAAGAACACGGTTGATGGAGTCGTACTCACGGCGATTCAAATCGCGGAAGATCCGATCTAGCGCCGAACAGACGGTGCCTCCGTGTTCAACACACGTACAGCCTGGGCACGTCTCCTCCTTCTTGATCCAGCAAGGGGAGAGGATAAGTTGAGGGAGAACTCTGACAACACGATGGCGTGGTGGTGGTGGAGCTCGTGGTTCTCCAGCAGGGCTTCGCGAAGCACTACGGAGGAGGAGGAGGTGTTGGAGGAGGGAGAGGGCTGCGCCAGGGAAGAGGTCCGGCTGCCCTCCCACCCCTCCACTATATATATGGGCAAGGGGAGAGGGGGAGGCACCCTAGGGTTTCCCCTAGGGGGCGGCGGCCAAGCAGATTGGATCTCCCTAGGGAAAATCCTAGGGAGACTTGCCCCCCAAGCCAAGCAGGTGGAGGATTGCCTCCCAAGCCAGGTGGAGGCGCCCCACCTCCCCAAATACTGTGGGAAAGGGTGTGGGGGGCGCACCACCCCTTAGTGAGCTGGTTTGCCCCTTCCCCTTTGTCCCATGAGGCCCTCCAACACTTGTCGGGGCTCCCGAAACACCTTTCGGTCATGCTGGCCATAGCCTGGTACCCCCGGAACACTTCCGGACTCCAATACCCTTCGTCCAATATATCGGTCTTCACCGCCGGACCATTCCGGAACTCCTCGTGACGTCCGGGATCACATCCGGGACTCCGAACTACCTTCGGTAACCACATACTATTTCCCATAACAACTCTAGTGTCACTGAACCTTAAGTGCGTAGACCCTACGGGTTCGGGATCCATGCAGACATGACCGAGGCGTTCTTCAGCCAATAACCAACAGCGGGATCTGGATACCCATGTTGGCTCCCACATGTTCCACGATGATCTCATCGGATGAACCACAATGTCAAGGATTCAATCAATCCCGTATACAATTCCCTTTGTCCATTGGTATATTACCTGCCCGAGATTCGATCGGCGGTATCCCTATACCTTGCTCAATCTCGTTATAGGCAAGTCACTTTACTCATTCCGTAATGCATGATCCCATGACTAAATACTTAGTCACATTGAGCTCATTATGATGATGCATTACCGAGTGGGCCCAAAGATACCTCTCCGTCATATGGAGTGACAAATCCCAGTCTCGATTCGTGCCAACCCAACAGACACTTTCGAGATACCTGTAGTGCACCTTTATAGCCACCTGTAGTGCACCTCTATAACAACACTTTCGAGATATCTCCAGAAATCACAAGAACATGCTCAAAAGGACATGGAAAGATTGCAAATAATAATAGTTTACAGTCTTAGCAGAAATAACATCAGGTTGCAATGTTTAGAGCTATAAAACAACATGCTACAAGAACTTAACATGGAAAACAAAGGCATGGCATTCTAATACTAAAGACAAAGAACAAAACTCCTTACTGAACTAATTTCAAAGATCAACAGAAAAGATGGTAGCATCCATGCAAACATGGCAATTGATATGACAGATTCAGACATGGCAGGAACAACAATAAGTAGGAACGTTGGTGAGCTTGTACCACTCACCACAGAATAATACATGGCATGACAAGGTAACCAACAGTAAGATGACATATTTATGAAGCTAAGCATGGCAAGAGCAAGTTCATAGGGTTCATGGATCACTAGTTATGGACATGGCAAAACTGAACTTAATGTTAACAGGCTGACAACAACATTATTTAGCAACTTGAGAGAAAGATATGAACATTCTATAGCAAGCTATAAATGCAACCAGGGCATGTGTAGATAGATCATGACATGTATAACAAATCATCCTTTGTGAACATCTCCAGATTATGCATATAATGACTTGTAGCAGCAGGTTTACCAAGCATCATGATATAGCAGATTCAGCCTAGCAAAACAGTAACAGCAAGTACCCTACTTAACGAGCTCGATGCACTCACTACAGGACTCACAAAAATACATGCATTGCATCACCATAAAGATGGCATGATGTATCTCAAAACTCATGTAGACATCAAACTCAAAGGATGCACACACAAAACGCAATGAAAAAGACAAATCACCAAGTTCTGTTAACAGACAACAGTTAAAATCATATAGCACTCTTGCAACGATGATAAGGGCATCAAGATGGACTCAAAAAAGCATGACATAATGTAATGAAATGAATAGCATCTCACAATGAACATTTTGATATATCATATGCATGAATCAGAGCTATATGCATGGAGTTATCCCCGCTCAAACATGGCATCAAAATGTAAGGAACTGGGGACTTGGAAGAAATTTCGGGGGGGGGGGGGTCAACCTTTCCGGATCCGGATCGGGATCTCGGCGTGGATCGAGGCGGGACTGAGCCGGGGCGACGGGGAGGAGCGCGTCGGGGCGGCGCCGGCGGGAAGCGGCGCGGGGCGAAGGAGGTCGCCGGCGGGGAGCGGCTCCGGGCGCGGCGTGGAGCAGGGAGGCGGCGACCTGCGGGCGGTGGCGGGACCCGAGGCAGGGCGGTGGGGTCCAGCGTGCGCGCGGTCGCCGACGGCGTCCGGTCGACGGAGACGGATGCGGGCGGAGGGAGGCTCGCAGCGGCGGTGCGGGATCCGGCGGGCGTGGGCGCCCGCGGGGCGGTGGCGGCGGCGACCCGGGCCAGGGAGGGCCCCGCGCGGGCCTGGGCGGGCCGCGGCAGAGGGAGGCGGCCGGGTGCCACGTGGAAAGCCTTGGTTGGCTGGAGGCGGCGGCACGGACATGTCCGGTGCGGTGCGAGGAGGAAGACGCTAGGGTTTGGACTACGGGATTTCGGGGGGGGGCACATATTTATAGGTAGAGGGAGCTAGGAGACTCCAAATGAGGCGCGGTTTTCGGCCACGCGATCGTGATCGAATGACCGAGAGCATGAATGGGGTTTGTATGGGTTATAGGGCCACTTTGGAGGGGTGTTGGGCTGCAACATAAAGAGGGCTTTCCGGTTACCCGGTTAACCGTCGGGGCATCAAACGACCTCCAAATGGAACGAAATTTGACGGGCGGACTACCGGTGATATACCAAGGCCACTCGGAAAATAACGACCCATTCCAAGAACGTTTTTCTCCCGCTCACGAAACAAGGTCTGAGAGGGGGCGACGGGGCACGCACGAGAGGTCTCGACTCTGAACGGATAACGGAGGGAACCGGGGGAACCCGAACAGATGCAAGTTTTGAAAAACATGCAGATGAAATGCAGATGACGACACGGCAAAATGCAACACGCAAGCAAAGACATGGCAACTACGGTGAATAACTGGAAGACATCTGGCGCATGAAAACTGGGGCGTTACATGTCAAGTATATGTTCCTATGACCATGAGATCACGCAACTCACTGCCACCGGAGGAGTACCTTGTGTGTATCAAACATTGCAACGTAACTGGGTGACTATAAAGATGCTCTACAGGTGTCTCCGAAGGTACCTATTGGGTTGGCATGAATCGAGACTAAGATTTGTCACTCGGTATGATGGAGAGGTATCTCGGGGTCCACTCGGTAATACAGCATCACAATTAGCTTGCATAATGTGACTAAGGAGTTATCCAGTGGATCTTGTATTAAGGAACGAGTAAAGAGACTTGCTGGTAATGAGATTGAACTAGGTATGGAGATACCGACGATCGAATCTTGAGCAAGTAACATACCAATGGACAAAGGGAACTGCATACGGGATTAGCTGAATCCTTGACATCATGGTTTGACCGATAAACATCTTCGTTGAATATGTAGGAACCAATATGGGCATCTAGGTCCCGCTATTGGTTATTGACTGGAGAGGAGTCTCAGTCATGTCTGCAAATTCCCAAACCCATAGGGTCGCACGCTTATCGTTCAGTAGCGCTAGGGTAGTATTGATATTAATACCAGAACATCAAAAGGTTGTTCAGAGTCCCATATGGGATCCGGGACGTCACGAGGAGCTTTGGAATAGTCCGCAGGTAAAGATTCATATATGGAAAGTTGTTATCGGTTTTCCGGAAAAAGTTCAAGTTTTTTTGGTTTTTACTGGGAAGGTTCTAAAAGGTTCTGGAGTGAGGCCCACCTGCATGGGGGACCCACATGAAAGTGAGTAGTGGGGAAAGTCCCCACGACCCTGGTGTAGGTGCACCAAGATCCTCCCTTAAAAGGAATAGTATCATATCCCGAAGGATAAGATCAGGATCTCTAAAAAGGGGGGATAGCGATCGGTGGGGAAAGAAATGAGGGATTTCCTCCCCCCCTTTGACCAACCATCCTAGGGCCTTGGAGGGAAACCCACCAGCCCCCTCCATGCCTATATAAAGGTGGGGAGGTGTTGGGGGCAGTTCCCCTTCGACCCTTGCCAGTTCTCTCTCCCAACTCCTCCGATGTTTCATGGGTACGCGCTTGGTGAAGCCTGGCGGAGTTCCGGTGCCACCACCACCACCATGTCATCGTGTTGGTTCAGATCCCATCTACCTCCTATCCCTCCCTTGGTAGATCAAGAACAAGAGGACGCCACCGACTGTACGTGTGCTAAACTCAGAGGTGCCGCATGTGCGGTACTTGGATCAGATTGGATCTCGACGCGAGTACGACTATGCCAACCACGATCTCTAGATCGTTAACGCTTTCGGTCTACAAGGGTATGTAAACACCACTATCCTCTTATAGATGTGCATCTCCTAGAATGATCTGGGTGAGCTTAGGGATTTTTTTGTTTCCCATGCAACGTTCCCCAACAGTTTCCCGTTTACAGCTTTCATTGCATGCCATCGCAAGTGTGCGTACCTTCCTTCGTTCTGCAGTGGTTGCTTCATCAAGGTTCATCGTCGGTGCTGCAGCTCGCCTGCCTTTTCCTCGGTTGAGATTTGTGTCTTTGCCTTCTTTGTTCCTCGTGGTGCTATTTGTGTTGCTCCTCCTTGTGTGGTCGTCTGGCCTGCAGTTTGCTCTACCCATTGGTGAAGGTTTGGATAAATTATCCATTTTTATTGTCGGTCATATGCTCTCACCGGTACGCGTCGGTGCTATACAAACGGCTTTTAAACCCTTTCCGCAACGGTGTTCGGAACCGTAGCCAAGTGAGTGACTGCGATAGGGGGGGTCCTTCCCACACGACCCAGAAACCGTCGGGGGTATGCCCTCCTCCCACAGATTCTCCACAAAATGAGGTCGTGTGCGACCGGCGAGCGCTGAAATACGATTATATGTACAGTAGTGCTAAAAAATAAAATTATACAGTCAAAATTGTTTCCGATTGTAAGTACATCCCACACAGTCAGTCCCCGCTAAACGTTTCCATTCGTATGTACATTCCACACAGTCCATCCAAGGAACACGTTTCCGTTAGTATGTACATCCCACACAGTTAATCCAAGAAGTACCAAAGGTTTGTGATGCACACACAAACAGTCCATAATTTTGAAGCAGGTGTGATAAGGTGACTATCGCAAACATTTAATAAGAAAGAACTATGTGCGATGTTGTTGTTAATCGCACACGTTTTTTCTTGGTTGGTCGTGTGTGCAGTGGAGATTGATCACACATGTTTTTTCTTGCCTGATCGTGTGTGCAGTGGAGATCGATCGCACACGTAGCAGATCCTAGAAACGTGTCCGGTCTCCACGTCTATCGTAGACGTTTCACTTTCGCCAACCGTGTGCAGTGTAATCCCTAATTAATTCCAAATTTAAAAATCATATGTTTTGAATTTCATAGTAGGCAAACACTTATTTCATATCCAACCATGTTTATTACAAATATAGGTTCAACCACGAATGCATAATTCGATGCACAGGTACATATATCAAAGAACTAAAGAAGTGCCAAGTAAAGAATGATGTGCCACAGTTGTACTAAAGATTGTAAAGAGATAGGCGAAAGACATTCTTGTTGCTGGAGAAGGTGAAGCGGAATGCCCATATTGTTCCCTCCTCCATGTGTAATGCGCGCGCGACTCTAGGCCAACCCCTTGTGATGGCTGCCCGTCCATCCTTCACTGTCTTCATTACGAATTCTCGATACTCATTGTAGTCTGGATGAAATACTTTAACCTTCATTGCGTGTCCACCAATGATATACTTTGCAAGGTAATCTTGAGTGAACTACTTCGGGAACCACTGCGGACGAAAAAGATTCAGACATTGTTGTCTAACAACTCATTGTGGGCAGTAAAAAGAGAAGGATGCGGAGTTTGTAGTTACCATCCTATAGCTCACTGTTGTGTTGGATAGAGCATAAATAAATAATTTGCTTGCCACCATTCGTATCTTTTTGCTAATAATCCTGACCAGTTTCCTCACTTGGTGCTTGTTCATCATGAATATCTCATTGCCCCATACGCAAAAAGGGTCAATGTGTGGATCCTTACCAAGGGCATATGTACCTACAAGCAACAAGTCAATATTAGAAGCTAACAAGTGTCCAGGCCTGGATCTACATGCACTACACTATGGAATGACGAGGGGAGTACAAGTCGAGGGATGAAGCTAACCTCAGCGGAAAATGGTGGCCACTCCCATTGTTGTCCTGCATAAGTAGTGGAAAGGCATGATAAGTACAAAAACCTTAACATCAAACAAATATAGCAAAGGTAAACAACATCATCTCCAAATGATAGCTTGAATGTGTTGGTTTTAGCATGTTGTTAAAGCATATATAAAATGGTTGTTAAAGCATATATAAAATGGAAGGCAATGTTACCGACAGCAGGCCTAACAGCCATCAGATATTGCAATTCAAATTGGTATTGTTGAAAATGAATAGAACGTAGGTAATGCTTAAACATCACACTGGATAAATCTGTAAAACTAAAATAAAGGGCATGTGTTACCTACACCAGGCATAACTGGAACCAAATATAGCCGTTCAAACTCGTATTGATGCAGTCGAGCGGCACGGTTCCAACTTGCACATAATGAACAACACATTGTGAATGACTGAAATAAACAAGGCATAAATGATCAGTATAACAACCAAATGTAGCCATTGAAAACCGGACAGAGTCTCACTTCAACCAACCTAACAAGCAAATACAGATAAATAGGGCATATGCTTGAAAACTGTACAAATGCCCACTTCAACCAACCTAACAAGCAAATACAGATAAACAAGGCATCTGCTTGAAAACAGGACAAATGCTAAAAAAGCAACCTAACAACCAAATACAGATAAATAAGGCATGTTCTTGATAACTGGACAAATGCTAACTACAACCAAACTAAGAACCAAATACATATAAACAAGGCATCGGCTCGATAACTGGAGAAATGCTCACTACAACCAACCTAACAACCAAACACAGATAAACAAGGCATCTACTCACTATAAACAACCAAATATAGCCATTCGTGAAACTGAAGTGGACAACTCATACTTCAACATCACATAGCCCTATTGAATAATACATTTTTTTCATAACTGGAATAATTAAACAGGACACAGTTATAGCACCGCACGGCAAATGCTACTACAACAAAGGGTACGAGTTGGCAAGCTAGAAAAGGTAAGATTTGCTGATAGGGTGTTGCCTCACATTTCATGGACGGGATGCTTCCAATTGGAAGAGCACAAACCCATGGAGCGCTCTCTGATGTCACAGATGGGTTGTTTCACCTTGGAAGAACCTTTGTGGGTGCCCTCCTCGTGGTCGTGGTCGATGAGATCTGACTTGGCAATTGAGGATCCCAAGCCACACCTTAGAACGTGTCCTTCAGAAATGACAAAATGGGCTCGACGGCGTATAAGGATCGCAAATCCTTGACCGCTTGGCGGAGGAGATCAGCGGCAGGGCCGTCAAAGAGATCGACGACGGTTGAACCAGAGGGGTTGGGGATGGACCACGTAACCTGTGACATGGCCCGCATGAAGCCATCATCGTCAACGAGCTTGATGTCGTAGCCAGCTTTCCCGAGATACAGTAATACGCAAGCCCGCTGACATGAAGCCTTCGGCATGGCAATGTAGTCAACGTCTTCACTGGCTTCCGCGGCGATGTGTTGCTCCAGGATCAACAGGTCGGGGTGAACGGTGGCCACCTCGCCAACGTTTGCCGGAGAGGCCATGATAAACCTCTTCTTGGCCGAATGCTCGTCGGGCTCCCCGGGATATGTGGTCGAGCTTAGGCTACGACATTCTGGAGAAGGGCATGTGGATTTGGCAGGGAGGAACGCCGCAGGCCTCATCTAAAAACTCAGGGGAGTGAGGCGACGGTATGGGAATCGTTGGGTAACCTGAACTTTATTATCTAAGCTAGGAGGAACGGACAGACCGGCATGGGTTGGCGGTGGCGTCGGCGGCAGCCGCGAGCTAGGGTTTGAGGGGGAGGGGCCGAGAGGAAGGACTGTGGACAGGGGGTGTTTGAGGATACGCCGCGGCTACTGAAAATTTTAGTAATGGTGGGTGGAGATGGTGGTGACGAGGGAGGGCGGCGGTTCAAATGCCTCGGCTACTGCAATTTTACTATAAGGTCGGTGTTGGAGGAGTGTGGGCGACGATTGAAGTATGACGGCTACTAAAATTTGGGTAAAGGAATTGATGCGGGGCGGGAGTGCCTGATAAGTCTCCAACGTATCTACTTTTCCTAATGCTTTTCCTCTTGTTTTGGACTCTAATTTGCATGATTTGAATGAAACTAACCCCGTACTAACGTTGTTTTCAGCAGAATTACCATGGTGTTGTTTTTGTACAGAAATAAAAGTTCTCGGAATGGAACGAAACTTTGCAAGGATTTTTATATCAATAAAGAGAATTTCTGGAGCCAAGAGCCACCTGAGGGGGGCAGTTGGGTGGGCACAACCCACCAAGGAGCGCCTGCCCCCCCCCCCCCCCCCCGGCGTGCCAAGGTGGGTTGTCCCCACCTGGTGGCCCCGATGACCCTAAGACAAACGCTATAAAATCACATTCTTTCAGAAAAAATCAAGAGAGCAAGAATTATCGCGTTTCACAAGATGAAGTCGTTGCCGTCTCCTATTGTTCATCGGGAGGCCAGATCTGGAGTCCGTTTGGGGCTCTGGAGAGGGGGATCTTCGATCTTCGTCATCACCAACACATCTCCATCGCCAATTCCGTGATGCTCCCCATCGGGAGTGAGTAATTCCTTCGTAGGCTCGCTGGTCGGTGAGGAGTTGGATGAGATTCATCATGTAATCGAGTTTGTTTTGTTATGGCATGATCCCTAGCATCCACTATGTTCTGAGATTGATGTTTCTATGACTTTGCCATGCTTAATGCTTGTCACTGTGGGCCCGGGTGCCATGATTACAGATCTGAACCGTTTATGTTATCACCATTATATCCATGTTCTAGATCTGATCTTGCAAGTTATAGTAACCTACTACATGTTATGATCTGGCAACCCCGGAGTGACAATGGTCGGGACCACTCCCGGTGATGACCGTAGTTTGAGGAGTTCATGTATTCACCATGTGTTAATGCTTTGTTTCGGTTCTCTATTAAAAGAAGGCCTTAATATCCCTTTGTTTCCAATAGGACCCCACTGCCACGAGAGGGTAGGACAAAAGATTTCATGCAAGTTCTTTCCATAAGCACGTATGACTATTTACGGAATACATGTCTGCATTATATTTATGAACTGGAGCTAGTGATGTATCGCCCTAGGTTATAACTGTCTCATGATGAATATCATCCAATGAGTCACCGATCCAATGCATATGAATTTATCTTATATTGTTCTTGCTAAGTTACTACTGTTGCTACTACTATCGTTACTGCTACAAAATCACTGCTATCACTGTTACTTACCATTGCTACTGCTACTATCATCAAAACTATCATATTACTATGCTACTAATCACCTTGTTGCAGATAATTAATCTCCAGTTGTTGTTGAACTGACAACTCAGCTGCTAATACCTTCGAATATTCTTTGGCTCCGCTTGTGTCGAATCTATAAATTGGGTTTGAATACTCTACCCTCGAAAACTTTTGCGATCCGCTATACTTGTGGGTTATCAGTGAACAAGATCGCGCACGGTCCAATAAGAGTATGCGTGTATGATAGTAAGGAAAAGTGGCGGAACCACTGATTTTTGCAACTCTCAAGGCGGGTGATGACCCACAAGTGTAGGGGATCTATCTAGTCCTTTCGATAAGTAAGAGTGTCGAACCCAACAAGGAGCAAAAGGAAATGACAAGTGGTTTTCAGTAAGGTATTCTCTGCAAGCACTGAAATTATAGGTAACAGATAATTTTGTGATAAGGTAATTCGGTAACGGGTAACAACAAAAGTAAATAAGGTGCAGCAAGGTGGCCCAATCCTTTTTGTAGCAAAGGACAAGCCTGGACATGTTCTTATATAGAAAAAAGCGCTCCCGAGGACACATGGGAATTAACGTCAACCTAGTTTTCATCACGCTCATATGATTCACGTTCATTACTTTGATAATTTGATATGTAGGTGGACCGGTGCTTGGGTACTGCCCTTTCTTGGACAAGCATCCCACTTATGATTAAACCCTATTGCAAGAATCCACAACTACAAAAGAAGTATTAAGGTAAACCTAACCATAGCATGAAACATATGGATCCAAATGAGACCCTTACGAAGCAACGCATAAACTAGGGTTTAAGCTTCTGTCACTCTAGCAACCCATCATCTACTTACTACTTCCCAATGCCTTCCTCTAGGCCCAAATAACGGTGAAGTGTCATGTAGTTGACGTTCACATAACACCACTAGAGGAGACACAACATACATCTCATCAAAATATCGAACGAATACCAAATTCACATGATTACTTATAGCAAGACTTCTCTCATGTCCTTAGGAACAAACGTAACTACTCACAAATCATATTCATGTTCATAATCAGAGGTGCATTAATATGCATTAAGGATCTGAACATATGATCTTCCACTGAATAAACCAACTAGCATCAACTACAAGGAGTAATCAACACTACTAGCAACCCACAGGTACCAATCTGAGGTTTTTGGGACAAAGATTGGATACAAGAGATGAACTAGGGTTTGAGAGGAGATGGTGCTGGTGAAGATGTTGATGGAGATTGACCCCCTCCCAATGAGAGGATAGATGGTGATGACGATGGTGATGATTTCCCCCTCCCGGAGGGAAGTTTCCCCGGCAGAACAGCTCCGCCGGAGCCCTAGATTGGTTCTGCCTCGTGGCGGCGGAGTTTCGTCCTAAAATCTTGCTTATGGTTTTTTCCAGGGTAAAAGACTTCATATAGCAGAAGATGGTCACCGGAGGCCTACCAGGGGGGCCACGAGGCAGGGGGCATGCCCAGGG
The DNA here is from genome assembly GCF_018294505.1 of Triticum aestivum. Classification (NCBI taxonomy): domain Eukaryota; kingdom Viridiplantae; phylum Streptophyta; class Magnoliopsida; order Poales; family Poaceae; genus Triticum; species Triticum aestivum. The sequence goes on along the minus strand of NC_057795.1, from coordinate 452,276,102 downwards.
GGGTAGGGCACGCCCCCACCCTCATGGACGATGGGTGGCCCCCCTCTGGTATTTCTTCTGGTCAATATTTTTTATTAATTCCAAAAATGACCTTCATTGAGTTTCAGGACTTTTGGAGTTGTGTAGAATATGTCTCTAATATTTGCTCCTTTTCCAGCCCAGAATTCCAGCTGCCGGCGTTCTCCCTCTTCATGTAAACCTTGTAAAATAAGAGAGAATAGGCATAAGTATTGTAACATAACGTGTATTAACAGTCCATAATGCAATAAATATCGATATAAAAGCGTGATGCAAAATGGACGTATCAACTCCCCCAGGCTTAGACCTCGCTTGTCCTCAGGCGAAAGCCGAAATCGAAAAATATGTCCACATGTTTAGAGATAGAGGTGTTGATAAAATAAAATACGGACACGAGGGCATCATGATCATTCTTATAATAGCAACATAAATGTATTTTGTCATATGATTTCTTATGCGCAAGTAATAATCTATTCACAATGTCAAGTATGAATCAGAAACTTCATTGAAAACCAACAAACTATAATCTCGGTCATTGAAGCAATTGCAATTTATCATAACATCGGAAAGAGTCAATATAAGAGCTTTTCAGCAAGTCCACATACTCAACTATCATTTAGTCGTCCACAATTGCTAACACTCACGCAATACTTATGGTTATGGAGTTTTAATCAGACACAGAGAAAGATAGGGCCTTATAGTGTTGCCTCCCAACCTTTTACCTTGAGGGTAATGTCAACAATAATAGTTCACACTAACTTACATCCAATTGGATATATATATATATATCAGGATCTTTCCAACACGAGGTGCTTGCCAAAGGATAAAATATAACCATGACTCTTGCATAATGTATAAGACAAAAAGTAAAAGATAGGCCCTTCACAGAGGGAACCAGAGGTTGTCATGTGCTTTTATGGTTGGATGCACGAAATCTTAATGCAAAAGAACGTCGCTTTATATTGCCACTTGTGACATGGACCTTTATTATGCAGTACGTCACTTTTATTGCTTCCATATCACAAGATCATATAAAGCTTATTTTCTCCACACTAATAAGTCATACATATTTAGAGAGCAATTTTTATTGCATGCAACATAACAACTTACTTGAAGGATCTTACTCAATCCATAGGTAGATATGGTGGACTCTCATGGCAAAACTGGGTTTAAGGATATTTGGAAGAACAAGTAGTATCTCTACTTGGTGCAAGGAATTTGGCTAGCATGAGAGGGAAAGGCAAGCTCAACATGTTGGATGATCCATGAAAATATACTTTATTTCAAATATAAGAAAACATAACCCATTACGTTGTCTTCCTTGTCCAACGTCAACTCTTTAGCATGTCATATTTTAATGAGTGCTCACAATCATAAAAGATGTCCAAGATAGTATATTTATATGTGAGAACCTCTCTTTCTTTATTACTTCCTATTAATTGCAACGATGACCAAAACTATGTTTGCCAACTCTCAACAACTTTTATTCATCATAATCTTTATATGTGGAGTCATTACTCTCCATAAGATCAATATGATCTCTTTATTTCTTTTTGTTCTTTTATTTTCTCAAGATCATAGCAAGATAGAAAAGCCCTTGACTCAACACTAATATTTATTATATATAGCTCACGATTCAATTACATAGAGGGATCATAAAGCAAAACTCAAAACTAAATCATACCAAAACTTTATTCTATTAGATCAAGTTATTACTAAAAAGACCGAACTAAGTAAAACGGTAAAGATAGGAGTGTGATGGTGATACGATACTGGGGCACCTCCCCCAAGCTTGGCAGTTGCCAAGGGGAATGCCCATACCCATGTGTTTGTGTCTCCCTCTTCGGAAGTGGTGATGATGGAGTTGTTGGTGATGTAGGCTTGTCGTCCGTCTTCCAAGGCATAGGCTCACCATCATAGAAGGATGATCAAGTCTCCGGGATCCTCAAATCTGCAGACAAACTCATCCTCTTGAATCTATATTCATACTCATAGTTTTGGTTTTGCAGGTCATAGATCTGGGCTTGGAGGTGCTCGATTTTCTCATGGAGCTTGAAGACGGTCTTCCCAATGTTCTTGGTGTCCAGCTTGTGGTTGTTGGTGAACTCCGTGATCATCATCTGGTTGGCGTTGAGTCCGCATTCCACCATCCCTTGGCACTTGAAAACTTGTTGTTCCATTGCTTCGAGTCTCGTCTCCATGCTTCCGGTCCTCCTTGGTCCCTCAACATCGTGGATGTGCAGCACCCCCTCACGCATCTCAATGGTTTGAGGGTGATGCAGCACCTCCGCGGGGTAGGGGTTGATGACCTTCTCGAAAAACTTGTCCTTGGGGGCGCTTGAAGACGTCATAGTGATCTAGATCTATCAGAAAAACAGCTCGAAACAATGACAGAGGATATTTGCGTGATATGGTGTTCAAAACCTTTGGGAGATTATATAATGAATTTTTACCGACCGAAAGAAGTATCGTGCCAGAAAACAGAGTCTGGAGAGCGCACGAGGTGCCCACGAGGCAGGGGCGCGCCCAGGAAGGTAGGGCACGCCCTCCACCCTCGTGGACGCCTCGTGTCCTTCCCGGACTACTTCTTATTTTCCTATTTTCTTAATATTCCAAAACGGAGAAAAAAAATGCTATTAGAACTGTTTTGGAGTCGGTTTACTTACCGTACCACATACCTATTCCTTCTCAGAGTCTGAAACATTCTGGAAAGGGTCCCTTATGTATTCCTCCGGGGTTACGGTTTCAATAACATTAGTTTCAACATTTATAGGATTACCTGAGATATAATGTTTGATTCTTTGACCGTTCACCACCTTCGGGTTTGTGCCTTTGAAGTTGTTGATTTTTATGGCACCGGAATGATAGACCTCCTCGATAACGTAAGGGCCTTCCCATTTAGAGAGAAGTTTTCCTGCAAAAATCTTAAACGAGAGTTGTATAGCAAAACATAATCACCTACATTAAACTCATGCTTTTGTATCCTTTTGTCATGCCATCTTTTAACTTTTTCTTTAAACAGTTTAGCATTCTCATAGGCTTGAGTTCTCCATTCATCATGTGAGCTAATGTCAAATAACCTTTTCTCACCAGCAAGTTTGAAATCATAATTGAGCTCTTTAATGGCCCAATATGCCTTATGTTCTAGTTTGATAGGTAAGTGACATGCTTTACCATAAACCATTTTATATGGAGACAGACCCATAGGATTTTTATATGCAGTTCTATAGGCCCATAATGCATCATCAAGTTTCTTGGACCAATTCTTTCTAGATCTATTAATAGTCTTTTGCAAAATTAATTTAAGCTCTCTATTACTCAGTTCTACTTGGCCACTAGACTGTGGGTGATATGGAGATGCAATTCTGTGATTAACATCATACTTAGAAAGCATTTTACGAAAATCACCATGAATAAAATGTGAACTACCATCAGTCATTAAGTATCTAGGGACTCCAAACCTCGGAAAATAACTTCTTTAAGCATCTTAATAGAGGTGTTATGATCAGCACTACTAGTTGGAATAGCTTCCACCCACTTATAATGTAATCAACATCAACTAGAATATGTGTATATCCATTAGAGGAAGGAAACGGTCCCATATAATCAAAGCCCCAAACAACAAATGGTTCAATAACAAGAGAATAATTCATAGGCATTTCTTGACATCTACTAATATTACCAATTCTTTGAAATTCATCACAAGACAAGACAAACTTACAGGCATCTTTGAAGAGAGTAGGCCAATAAAAACCGGATTGCAATACCTTGTGTGCAGTTCTATCTCCAGCGTGGTGTCCTCCATAAGCCTCGGAGTGACACTTGCGTAGGATCTATTCCTGTTCATGCTCAGGTACACAACGTCTAATAACACCATCTACCCCTTATTTATAAAGGTGTGGGTCATCCTAGAAGTAATGTCTTAAATCATAGAATTTTTTTCCTTTTGCTGGTATGTGAAACTAGGTGGTATAAATTTAGCAACAATGTAATTAGCATAATCAGCATACCATGAAGCAATACGAGAAGCATTTATGATAGCCAATTGTTCATCGTGGAAGCTATCATCAATAGGTAGTGGGTCATCAAGAACATTCTCTAGCCTAGACAAGTTGTCTGCAAAGGGGTTCTCAGCTCCCTTTCTATCAATAATATGCAAATAAAATTCTTGTAGTAGGAGAACCCATCTAATAAGTCTAGGTTTAGCATCTTTCTTTTCCATAAGATATTTAATAGCAGCATGATCAGTGTGAACAGTTACTTTAGAATCAACAATATAAGGTCTAAACTTATCAAAAGCAAATATAACTGCTAAAAATTCTTTTTTAGTAGTAGCATAATTTCTATGGGCACTGTCTAGAGTTTTACTAGCATATTGAATAACATTTAGTTTCTTATCAACTCTTTGTCCTAGAACAGCACCTACGGCTTAATCACTAGCATCACACATAATATCAAAGGGTAAATTCCAATCAGGTGGCTGAACCATAGGTGCAGAAATCAAAGCTTTCTTAAGTATTTCAAATGCTTCTACACAATCATCATCGAAGACAAAAGGAATATCTTTTCGTAAGAGATTAGTTAGAGGCCTAGAAATTTTAGAGAAGTCCTTAATGAACCTCCTATAAAAACCGGCATGACCGAGGAAACTTCTTATACCTTTAATGTCCTTGGGACACGACATTTTTCAATTGCATCAACCTTAGCTTTATCAACTTCAATACCTCTTTCAGAAATTTTATGCCCCAAGACAATGCCTTCATTAACCATAAAGTGGCACTTCTCCCAATTCAAGACAAGACTAGTATCTTCGCATCTCTGCAAAACTCGATCAAGGTTACTCAAGCAATCATCAAAAGAAGATCCATAAACAGAGAAATCATCCATGAAAACCTCAACAATCTTTTCACAAAAGTCAGAGAATATATCCATCATGCATCTTTGAAAGGTAGCAAGTGCATTACATAAACCAAAAGGCATACATCTATAAGCAAAAGTACCGAAAGGGCAAGTAAAAGTGGTATTTTCCTGATCCTCTGCTGACACGGGTATTTGAGAGAAACCAGAGTAACCATCTAGAAAGCAAAAATGTGTATGTTTGGATAATCTTTATAGCATTTGATCAATAAAAGGTAGAGGGTAATGATCCTTTTTAGTAGCTTTATTTAATTTGCGGAAATCAATTACCATCCTATAACCTGTAACAATTCTTTCTGGTATCCATTCATCTTTATCATTAGGAACAACAGTAATACCTCCCTTCTTAGGGACACAATGGACAGGACTTACCCACTGACTATCAGCAACGGGATAAATTATACCTACCTCTAGGAGCTTTAGTATTTCTTTTCTTACCACGTCTTTCATCTTAGGATTTAACCGTCGTTGGTGATCAATAACTGGTTTGGCGTCTTTCTCCAATTTTATTTTGTGTTGGCATAGAGTGGGACTAATGCCCTTAAGGTCATCAAGAGTATATCCAACAGCAGCACGGTACTTCTTTAGAGTTTTCAAGAATCTCTCCTCTTCTTGCTCTGAAAGGTTAGCACTAATAATAATAGGATATATCTTCTTTTCATCAAGATAAGCATATTTAAGAGTATCAGGTAGTGGTTTAAGCTCAAACACGGGATCACCCTTGGGTGGTGGAGGATCCCCTAGAATTTCAACAGGCAAGTTGTGTTTCAAAATATGTCCCTGTTTAAAGAATACTTCATCTATCTCCCTTCTTTCATTTATAAACATATCATTTTCATGGTCTAGCAAATATTGTTCTAAAGGATCATTAGGAGGCACGGCAATAGAAGCAAGACCAATAATTTCATCCTTACTAGACAATTCTTTATCATCGGGTTGTCTATGAAATTTAGCAAAATTAAACTCATGAGACATATCCCCCAAACCAATAGTAACAACATCCTTTTCGCAGTCTATCTTAGCATTAACAGTATTCAAGAAGGGTCTACCAAATATAATGGGACAAAAGTCATCTTGTGGAGAACTAAGAACAAGAAAATCAGCAGGATATTTAACTTTCCCACACAAGACTTCAACATCTCTAACAATCCCAATTGGGGAAATAGTATCTCTATTGGCAAGCTTAATTGTAACATCAATTTCTTCTATCTCAGCAGGTGCAATATCATGCATAATTTGTTTGTATAAGGAATGGGGTATTGCACTTGCACTGGCACCCATATCACATAAGCCATGATAACAATGATCTCCTATTTTAACAGAAATAACATGCATGCCTACAACATGTCTATGTTTCTTAGCATCGGGTCTAGCAATTCTAGCAGCTTCATTACAGAAGTAAATAACATGCCCATCAATATTATCAGCCAAGAGATCTTTAACCATAGCAATACTAGGTTCAACTTTAATTTTCTCGGGTGGTGTGGGTGTTTTAGTATTACTCTTACGAACCACAGTTGAAGCTTTAGCATGATCCTTTATCCTAATGGGGAAAGGTGGTTTCTCAATATAAGTAGTAGGAACAATAGGATCATTATAAGTGATAGTCTTTTCTTCAACTTTAATAGGTGCAACTACTTTTACTTCAGTGGGAGGATTATATTTAAACCACTTCTCCTTAGGAAGGTCAACATGAGTAGCAAACAATTCATAGAAAGAAGCTACTATCTCAGAGTCAAGTCCATATTTAGTGCTAAATTCACGGAAGACGTCAGTATCCATAAACTTTTTAACACAATCAAACTTAGGTGTCATACTTGACTCCTTACCTTCGTCGAGATCCCAATCTTCAGAGTTGCCTTTAATTCTTTCCAATAAATTCCATTTGAATTCAATAGTCTTCGTCATAAAAGAACCAGTACAAGAAGTATCGAGCATGGAGCGATTGTTGAGAGAAAGCCGAGCATAAATTTTTTGAATAATCATTTCTCTTGAGAGCTCATGATTGGGGCATGAATATAACATTGACTTAAGCCTCCCCCAAGCTTGAGCGATGCTTTCTCCTTCGCGAGGCCAAAAATTATATATATAATTACGATCACGATGAACAAGATGCATAGGATAAAACTTCTGATGAAATTCCAATTTCAATCATTTGTAGTTCCATGATCCCATATCATCACATAGCCTATACCATTTCAATGCCTCTACATTCAAAGATAAAGGGAAGACCTTCTTCTTGACAACATCATCGGGCATACCTGCAAGCTTAAATAATCCACAAACTTCATCCACATAGATTAGGTGTAAATCGGGATGCAATGTTCCATCTCGTGTAAAGGGATTAGCTAGCAGTTTCTCTATCATACCCGAAGGAATTTCAAAGTAAACATTTTCAGTAGGTTCAGTAGGTTTAGGAGCAACTCTTTGCTCTACTGGTCAGGGTGAAGATACCCCGAACAAGCCCCTCAAAGGATTATGTTCCATAGTAACAAGTGACCGTAAATTTCAGCACACTATATAAATTTTTCCTTACCAAGTTCCACTTACCAAAGGCGATTCACTCCCCGGCAACGGCGCCAGAAAAGAGTCTTAATGACCCACAAGTGTAGGGGGTCTATCGTAGTCCTTTCGATAAGTAAGAGTGTCGAACCCAACGAGGAGCAGAAGGAAATGACAAGCGGTTTTCAGTAAGGTATTCTCTGCAAGCACTGAAATTATCGGTAACAAATAGTTTTGTGATAAGGTAATTCGTAACGGGTAACAAGTAACAAAAGTAAATAAGGTGCAGCAAGGTGGCCCAATCCTTTTTGTAGCAAAGGACAAGCATGGACAAGTTCTTATATAGAGAAGAGCGCTCCCGAGGACACATGGGAATTATCGTCAAGCTAGTTTTCATCACGCTCATATGATTCGCGTTCGTTACTTTGATAATTTGATATGTGGGTGGACCGGTGCTTGGGTACTGCCCTTTCTTGGACAAGCATCCCACTTATGATTAACCCCTATTGCAAGCATCCGCAACTACAAAAGAAGTATTAAGGTAAACCTAACCATAGCATGAAACATCTGGATCCAAATCAGCCCCTTACGAAGCAACGCATAAACTAGGGTTTAAGCTTATGTCACTCTAGCAACCCATCATCTACTTATTACTTCCCAATGCCTTCCTCTAGGCCCAAATAAAGGTAAAGTGTCATGTAGTCGACGTCCACATAACACCACTAGAGGAGAGACATCATACACCTCATCAAAATATTGAACGAATACCAAATTCACATGATTACTTATAGCAAGACTTCTCCCATGTCCTTAGGAACAAATGTAACTACTCACAAATCATATTCATGTTCATAATCAGAGGGGTATTAATATGCATTAAGGATCTGAACATATGATCTTCCACCGAATAAACCAACTAGCATCAACTACAAGGAGTAATCAACACAACTAGCAACCCACAGGTACCAATCTGAGGTTTTTGGGACAAAGATTGGATACAAGAGATGAACTAGGGTTTGAGAGGAGATGGTTCTGGTGAAGATGTTGATGGAGATTGACCCCCTCCCAATGAGAGGATCGATGGTGATGATTTCCCCCTCCGAAGGGAAGTTTCCCCGGCAGAATAGCTCCGCCGGAGCCCTAGATTGGTTCCGCCAAGATTCTGCCTCGTGGCGGCGGAGTTTCGTCCCGAAAGTTGGCTTATGGTTTTTTCCAGGGTAAAAGACTTCATATAGCAGAAGATGGTCATCGAAGGCCTGCCAGGGGCCCCACGAGGCAGGGGGTGTGCCCAGGGGGGTAGGGTGCGCCCCCCACCTTCGTGGACGATGGCTGGCCCCTCTCTGGTATTTCTTCCACTCAGTATTTTTTATTAATTCCAAAAAAGACTTTCGTCGAGTTTCAGGACTTTTGGAGTTGTGCAGAATAGGTCTCTAATATTTGCTCCTTTTCCATCCTAGAATTCCAACTGTCGGCATTCTCCCTCTTCATGTAAACCTTGTAAAATAAGAGAGAATAAGCATAAGTATTGTGACATAACGTGTATTCACAGTCCATAATGCAATAAATATCGATATAAAAGCATGATGCAAAATGGACGTATCAGCGGGTAGTTTGTTTTTATATTTCTAGCTAGCTCGTCTATCGCACACGATTCATCGTAATTTCTAAATAAACTTACCCGCCTTTAGCTTGCGCAGTCGTGATGATTTTACAGCGCACTTGCATCGCACACAGTTAAGCCAGGACCTCCATCATTTGCTCGCGCTTGCGCAGTCATGGTGATTTTACAGCAAAAAATAACCTATAAAAACATAGTCTACAAATTAGCAAAACAAGGATCCCAAGGTTTATATAATTATCATGTCAGGTCACTATAGAGATATTTATCTCTTTATCTCTATAACGACCATGTCATGGTGATTAAATGAATCTTGAGATATGCAACTTCCCACCGGGTCACCCATCATTGGACTACTCCAGCCTGAGCACGCTTAACTTCTGCGTTCTATTCAACTAGGCTAGCGGATGGGAAGTTGCACCTTGTTGATAGGAATTACCTCCTTGCTTGTAAGGCGTTTCACGCTGGTCACCATATGGGACCTACTCCCTATCACGCACATTTGTGATTTTAGAAACTGTGTGCGATATTTACATGGCTGGTGTGTCGCCGCATAGCCTTCAATGAGCATTGGCACTAGTAGCGGGAAACCGATGGGAGAAGAGGCAGGAAACCAATGAGAGGAGTGGAGGGAAACGGTAGCCTGTTTAGAAAACATAGAAGAGAAGGAAGCGTGAGCTAGCACGATGCATGCGCGCAGTGCTTACCCATGTACCGCATGTGTTGTCGAAAGTGCTGAGGGTTGTTGTTCAATCTGGGAGCATCTAACGGTGCAGATGTATGATCCATGGGGTTTGGGTTCTGGCCAATCAGAACGCACGACTCAGATCGCACGCGCAGTAGGGGGAGGGGGGCACCGGCCACGGTTTGGTAGGCACACGGCTTCGTGAGTGAACCGTGTGCTATTTGAAAACATTTCGTGAGAAGAATCTCGGTTTTAAATCCTAGTAAATCCAAAACTCACCCAAAAATCATGAAACTTGGCATGGTGTCACGACATGGCACATATATGTCGAGGAATTTTTTTTGTCCATTTTGGCGCAAGTTTTATTACAAGTCTCTTGCAAACCGGAGCTTCTATCAAAGAAGCCTCGTGGTTCCGATAGGGAAACATGTCCCCCTTGTGGGGGAAACGATAATCACTGCCTCTTTTCGCCTTGTATTTTCTTCTACTAGCAACATGGAATGACAAGATATCTGTGCTAAAATTTAAACTTATTCAGGGTTCGTTTGGCCTTTTTATACACTAATTGAGTTTCCTAGGAATTTAATGTCCATAATTCAAATCTAAACCTCAAATACATGCTCCAGTTCACCAAAATGGCTAGAAAAATTATATATGCATGTGTCCTTGGGTGCATGTTTAGGTCCCATGCCAGGAATGGGAACGAATTACAACCATACTCAAACATTTGAATCTCGGTTTTTAAATCCTCGTAAATCCTAAACTCACCAGAAAGTCATGAAAGTAGGCATGGTGTCACGTCATGGCACATATATGTCATGGTAAAAACATTGTCCAATTTGGGCCAAGCTTTATTACAAACCTCTTACAAACCGGAGCTTCTCTCAAAGAAGCCTCGTGGTTCCGATAGGGAAACATGTTCCTCTTGTTCTCGAAACATAATCACTACTTCTTTTTGCCTTGTATTTTCTTCTACGGGCAACATTGAACGATAGGATATCCGTGCTGAAATTTAAACTTATTCATGCTTCGTTTGGACTTTTATACACTAATTGAGTTTCCTAGGCATTTAATGTCAATAATTCAAATCTGAACTTCAAATACATGCCCCAGTTCACCAAAATGGCTACAAAAATTATACATGTGTCCTTGGGTGCATGTTTAGGTCCTATGCCAGGAATGGGAACGAATTACAACCGTACCGGCGTCCTGGCTCATCCTTAAACATTTAGAATCTCAGTTTTTAAATCCCCATAAATCCTAAACTCACCAGAAAGTCATGAAAGTTGGCATGGTGTCACGTCATGGTGCATATATGTCGTGGTAAAAACATTGTCCAATTTGGGCCAAGCTTTATTACAAACCTCTTACAAACCGGAGCTTCTCTCAAAGAAGCCCCGTGGTTCCGATAGGGAAACGTGTTCCCTTGTGGCGAAACGTAATCACTACCTCTATTCGCCTTATATTTTCTTCTACGCGCAACTTGGAACGACAGGATATTCATGCTGAAATTTAAACTTATTCAGGGTTAGTTTAGCCTTTTTATACACTAATTGAGTTTCCTAGGCATTTAATGTCCATAATTCAAACCTGAACTACAAATACATGCTCCAGTTCACCAAAATGGCTAGAAAAATTATACATGTGTCCTTGGGTGCATGTTTATGTCCCATGCTAGGAATGAGAACGAATTACAACCGTACCAGCGTCCTGGCTCATCCTCAAACATTTGGAATCTCGGTTTTTAAATCCTCGTAAATCCAAAACTCATAAGAAACTCATCAAAGGTGATATGGTATCATGTCATGGCACATATATATCGTAGTACAAACATTGCCAATTTGGGCCAAGCTTTATTACAAACCTCTTAGAAACCGGAGCTTCTCTCAAAGAAGCCTCGTGGTTCCGATAGGGAAACGTGTTCCCCTTGTGGCGAAACATAATCACTGCCTCTTTTCGCCTTGTATTTTCTTCTACGGGCAACATGAAACGACAGGATATCCATGCTGAAATTTAAACTTATTCCGGGTTCGTTTGGTCTTTTTATACACTAATTGAGTTTCCTAGGCATTTAATGTCCATAATTCAAATCTGAACTACAAATACATGCTCAAGTTCATCAAAATGGCTAGAAAAATTGTACATGTGTCCTTGGGTGCATGTTTAGGTCCCATGCCAGGAATGGGAACGAATTACAACCTTACCGGCGTCCTGGCTCGTCCCCTAATATTTAGAATCTCGGTTTTTAAATCCCCATAAATCCTAAAATCACCAGAAAGTCATGAAAGTTGTCATGGTGTCACGTCATGGCACATATATGTCATGGTAAAAACATTGCCAATTTGGGCCAAGCTTTATTACAAACATCTTACAAACGGGAGCTTCTCTCAAAGAAGCCTCATGGTTCTGATAGGGAGACGTGTTCCCCTTGTGGTGAAACGTAATCGCTCCCTCTTTTCGCCTTGTATTTTCTTCTACGGGCAACATGGAACGACATGATATCTATGCTGAAATTTAAACTTACTCAGGGTCCGTTTGGCCTTTCTATACACTAATTGAGTTTCCTAGGCATTTAATGTCCATAATTCAAATCTGAACTACAAACACATGCTCCAGTTCACCAAAATGACTAGAAAAATTATACATGTGTCCTTGGGTGCATGTTTAGGTCCCTTGCCAGGAATGGGAACGAATTTCAACCTTACTGGCGTCCTGGCTCGTCCTCAAACATTTGGAATCTCGGTTTTTAAATCCCCATAAATCCAAAACTCACCAGAAAGTCATCAAAGGTGGCATGGTGTCACGTCATGGCACATATATGTCGTGGTAAAAACATTGCCAGTTTGGGCCAAGCTTTATAACAAACCTCTTACAAAGCAGAGCGTGTCGCATGAACCCTCGTGGTTTTGATAGGGAAACGTGTCCCCTTGTGGGCCAAACGATAATCGCTCCCTCTTCTAGCCTCGTATTTTTTTCCACACGCAACATGGAACAACGAGAGTTTCGCACTGAACTTTGAAATTATTCAGGGTTCGTTTGACCCTTTTTATTCATTGATTGAGTTTAGTAGGCATTCAATGTCCATAATTCAAATCCGAACTACAAATACATGCTCCAATGCACCAAATGGCTAGAAAAAATGTACATGTGTCCTTGGGATGCATGTTTAGGTCCCATGGAACGAATTGGAATGAATTCAACTGTGTCGTCGTCCTGCCTTGGCCACAAACATTGTGAATCTCGGTTTTTAAATCTCTGTAAATCCAAAACTCACCAGGAAATCATGAAACTTGGCAGGGTGTCACTACATGGTACATATAATTGTCCAATTTGGGCGAAGCTATATTACAAGCCTCTTACAAACTGAAGCTTCTCGCAACCCTCATGGTTTCGGTGGGCGAAACGATAATTGCTGCCTCTTCTCGCCTTGAACTTTGTTTTCTACAGGCAACATATAATAACAGGAGTGTCATGCTGAAATTTGAAACTATTCAGGGTTTGTTTGGCCATTGTATATTACTAATTAAGTTTTCTACGCATTTAATGTAGTTCATAATTAAAATTTGAACTACAAGCACATGCTCCAGTGAAGCAAAATGGGTGGGAAATCATACATGTGTCATTGGGTGCATGTTTAGGTCTCATTTAAGGAATGAGAATGAATTACGAACTTGTCGTCGTCCTGAAACATTGAGAATCTCGGTTTTTAAATCCCAGTAAATCAAAAATGCCCCCAAAAACATGAAATTTGGCATGGTTTCATGACATGGCACATATATGCAGTGGTAAAAAAATCGTCCAGTTTGAGAAGACGTGCACACATTAGTAGCCAACGAAGTCCTTTTTGAAACAAAAAGCTGACACCTTAATATTGCAAATGGTTGTATTATATGAACCGTGTCAAAATTTAACCATACTCGATGGTGTGCGTGCAGCTGTTTGATTAGACGGGACGAGCACGAGAAGTCCGCCGTGCAGGCTTGACGGGACGCGTGCTTCCTGTCCACCTTGCAGGCTCGACGGGACACGTGCGAGCAGCAAGGCCGCCCATGCTCACCGGGAAGCGAGCTCTTTGACCTCCATGCACCAGCCGCCGCCCTCCTCGCTCACAACTTCTTCATTAGTGGGTTAATTAAAGCGCCTAGACGAAAGGTTTGTTTAGGGGTGGACGGAGGTTGTTTGCTTGTGATCCCACGGCAGCATTTGCTTTGTTCGTGTTTTCAACTCGTATTCCGGCCTAATTTAAATTGCCACATAGGGCAACCGATAATATGATGACAAATAAAATGGCAACGGGTAGTACGATGACAAATTTACAATGGCGCAGATAATAATTGTCTTACATATTCCGGATAATTTAAAATGCCACATGCTACAAAGCCCGGAAGACATGGGGGCAAGAGAAGAAGGAAACCGCAGACAATGATCTCGACCGCTACTGTATCTACTCTTCGATGGATCATCGGGCGACGACATCCTCTAGATCCTTCTACAATTCCTCATGACTTTGCTTGAAAGCAGCCACAGATTCCTCCACCTCCTGCTCGCGCTCGATCCAGAGCTTCCTCAAGTCACCCATCAGTTCCTCGACGGCCGATATCAGTGTCATCCCCGAGGCACTGCTCTGCTCATGCAGCATCTTCCAGTCGGCGGCCTCCTCCTCCTTCTCGGCGAGTGCCTTGAGGAGCTTAGCATTGTCACCCGTGAGTTGCTCGACGAGGCCAATCGCCTTGTCAACCGAGGCATCACTGATGTCGGCCAACTTCATCAAGCTGTCGACCAGCTCCTACTGCTTAATGAAGCTAGCGGGAATGTCGTTGTCGTCGGCCAAGGACTTCAGCAACGCCAGCTCGTCGCGATCGCCGACGCGGTGAGTGCGCTTGTGAGAGCCCTCGCGTGCCCGTGAGAGCTCGTTCGAGGGCTCCGCGACGTGCCGGGACATCTCTGTTGCGGCTGCCACTTCGTGGCGGGACCTCTCGAGTGCTTCATCGGCCTTGATCTTTGCTGCCTGGTTATATGTCCACCCGAAACTCCTCCTATCAATCATGGCGGAATGACTTGACAGGAAAGACCAGTTTTGTGCGTGATGAGGAGATTAACTGTGAATTAATTTTTGAGTGGGTAGATTTTATAGCCCGGTGCTAAGTGTGAACACATGTTAGTTTGATTGGTGTGAACGCATATTAGTTTGATCTGTGTGAACAGATTTGCAATTACTTATTGCGTTGTAATATGCAATGTGACGAGAAACAAAGTCAAAATTTACTGATGGTTCTGGACCTACAAAGCCCCGTTTCTGTTGTTCTGCCACATTACAAACAGTTCTTTTGGATCAACCATATGCCACGCATCGGAAGCCCGAAACATGGGCCCTTGTTCTCAGATGTATGTGTATGCGTCTGCCCACTATCACACACGGTCATGATATCACCATCTTGTCCTATGGATGCACCGTCGCGTCTCCCATGGGGTGCCAACAGGTTGACCACGTGGTTGCTCACCGTGGCATCCCTACGCGTGCTCTGCTCGCTGTTGAGGCAAATTTACAATGACAACGGTTAATAGTTGTCTTACATATTCGGGATAATTTAAAATGCCACGTGCGGCAAGGCACAAAACACTCATGACCTACTTATGCATATAATTATAATAAAATATAGGCTAAAAGACTGAGCCAGCGGCCTTCCGACGACGGTCTTCTCGGACTCCATGATCAGCATATCACCCTTGCGCCCGTTCATTATATGTAACTTACTAATCATCGCACACGAGTACTCGCAGACGCATCGTGTGCGATACTCTTAGCCACCGCAAGCAACTAGTTTGCATTTTTCAAAGTTTTTTGTACCGACAGAATCGCACACGAACTTACTATAGTAACCGTCTATGTTATAATTTCTAATCGCAAACAGTTCATCCGAGTGGGTTGTTTGCTGCATATCACACACATCTGGTTTACATGAATCGTTTGTGTTCTTTTGGTCATCGCAAATGCCGCATATCACACACATCTTGTTAAGATGAACCGTTTCCGTTCTATTGCCTAATCAAAAACAGTTTATCCGAGTGAATCGTATGTCGTATATCACACACACCTTGATCTGGCTGACCGTTTCTGTTGCATTCCCTAATAGCACACAATTCATCAAAGCGAACTGTATGCCGTATATCGCACACACATTGATATGGCTGCCCGTTTCTGTTGTTCTTCCTCATCGGAAATAGTTCTGCTGGATCAACTGTATGCCCAGCATCACACATGTAACTAAAATCTGAACCGTATTTGATGTCTCTGTCATCGCAAACATTTTGCATCTGTTTTAACGGTTTTTTTTACATCCCCGTTTACAATTAATGCATCGCACACAATTTCGTCATAGGGTCTTTGATCATAGTGTCGCGTTAGCAGCATCCTGCAGTAGTGTCTTCTCTCTAAGTCCTTTTCTCTTTCCCTCTTCGTGTTTAGAGGCGTTCTAGTTTTCTACTTTGTTCTTTTTTCGCTCATGCTCTCCCTTGTTCCTCACACTGACGAATGTTCTGGTTTGGTTTGCCCTTTACTTACGTTTTTTACTCGTCATTCTCGTCATCTATGTCGGTATATGTGTTGTGGGATATTCCTTGGTATTGAGGTGCATTGGCAGGTGGTGTCGTGTGGGGTTTGCACAATGCTGCATCTTATACTAGGCGATTGTTCATGGGTTATGCTTTTCTTTCATGTGTTTTTGAGGATACATCTTCGATCGGTTACGCAGTGTATTATTTGCATGTGTATCGGCGTGTGCATGTGTGTTATATTGATTTTTGATATGTGCTATGTGGATGAGTGAACGGCATTTGTTGGGCATCATTCTCGTGAAAGAGCATGAGAAGGTTGTACAATGGGTGGAGTGGCTGAGGACGACGATGTCCATTTGGCTGCATGGTGTCCATGCTGCTCAGGTTGAGCTTCTAGAGGGAAGCTAGACGTGATGTAGAAGGCACAAGATAAGGAGCTCAATTGGCTTGGGACGTGCATCTTGGCAGAATCAACTGCTGCGGAGATCAAGGAGATATGTGTAGATGGGTCGATGCATGTACCCAGTGTTGTGGCGGTGCTTCGTTGGGCTCTTCTGGAGGGCGGCTCTCCAAGTCCAGAGAGGACGGCACGCTGGTCCTTCCTATCCGAGCCCACTCTGGTGTTTTGTTCCCTAGGGACCTACTCGGTGTTTTCATTCTCTCCCGTCGACCCCAGGAACTGCCGCAGTCAGGCTCTAAATTTAGCTAAATGTTTTCATTGTGCAGTGACAACGAAATATCGTGTAAGGAACATGAAATGTGATGTTCTGGTTGTATTGCAGTATTTGATTGGATGTCCAGGATTTTGTCTTAGCATGTGTAGTGCAAGACCTCTTATTCATGTGAACTGCTGATTTTTGGAACATGGCTGTCTGGCTCCCGCACGTCGGGTACGGTCGTTCAGTGAGGTATGTAATTGTCACGGCCTTGTGGATTCTTTGAGGTTGTTCGTGTACATCTGAGCTGCTATCCACTTGATGTTGGATAAGATAATCACTTATGCTGACACCAACAGGTTAGGGCCGCAGTATCTGAGGTCCGAGCAGAGAAAGTCCTTGCTTATTCAGCGAAGATCATTGGGCTAAGTTACCGTGCACTACGCTTGTCGGACCCCGACAGTTTAAAAAGGTAACACAGATAACCTCGATGATGGTAGAACTCCGAGTAGGCAAAGGCCCTCCGCATCCGGAAGAGACTTAACAATGTACAATGGCTTGCCGGGGCCAAGGCATGCCTACCGGCTAGGGACTGTTAGGGCAAGAGTCCAGGCAAGCAAACACCTTCCTCGTCATAGCAAGACCAACGGGTGAATATGCCATGAATTACAATTGGTTTCATGTTGATATGTTTGGGGTGTCATTGTTAGACAACTTCAAGAGCTTATTAACAGGTTTGATGTGGAAAATGCGGAGCTACTTAGATGCATGACATCATCCTGTCCAACCAAGTTATTTTATACTTTTATCACTCCCTCCGTCACGGTTTAGAAAGTGCACTGGAAAATTCTCTGGAACCAAGGTAGTTAGTGATTGGTTGTACCACGTACTAAAAAATAGCATCCATTGTTAACTATGACGCCAATTTAGTGAAGAAATTAATATGCAATGTGCCCCACAGCCAGTAAACAAGCAGTCCTATTGCATGACATGGTGGAGACCGACTGCATGCAGCCCACACGTACTCAAAACAACATAATTAACTCTACATTAATTGCCAACACGCCTTAATCCTCTCCTATTCTGAAAATGCATGTAAACTGGAGTGCACATTCTAAACTGTGACGAAGGGAGTATTCTATATATTTCAAAATTTGAGGACATAATCTTTAGTTCCTGGCTGCCTCTGAGGCAGCATCGAGCTAAGCTCAGAGTGCATTGTTGATGGATGCAGGAGAAAAATAGGCTTTGGCACCACAAAGTTTTTAAGTGTATTTCTATTTTTTCTGTAATGATGTTGTGTTTGTAATGACTTTAGGCTTTTCAGACTATCCATAGTCGGAGTAACATAGATGACACCTAAGCAAAAAATTATGCGATATCTAATTAATGAGAGATACAAATTGAGTAACTTAGACTAGTAACATATGCATATTACTAGTCTATGTTACTACATTCGTAATGGGTAGTGACATATAGATGGTAACATGCAAGCCTTCATTAATTGAGACATAGACTCATTTTACCTCCGGGCGTGTTATGTTACAGTAACATATTATGTTACCACAAGTGAGGGAGTCCTGGATTAGGGGGTGTCCGGATGGCCGGACTATGACCTTTGGCCGGACTCCCGGACTATGAAGAAACAAGATTGAAGACTTCGTCTCGTGTCCGGATAGAACTTTCCTTGGCGTGGAAGGCAAGCTTGGCGATACGATATGTAGATCTCCTCCCATTGTAACCGACTCTGTGTAACCCTAGCCCTCTCCGGTGTCTATATAAACCGGAGAGATTTAGTCCATAGGACGAACAACAATCATACCATAGGCTAGCTTATAGGGTTTAGCCTCTCTGGTCTCGTGGTAGATCAACTCTTGTACTACCCATATCATCAATATTAATCAAGCAGGAGTAGGGTTTTACCTCCATCGAGAGGGCCCGAACCTGGGTAAAAACATCGTGTCCCTTGTCTCCTGTTACCATCCGCCTAGACGCACAGTTCGGGACCCCCTACCCGAGATCCGCCGGTTTTGACACCGACATTGATGCTTTCATTGAGAGTTCCTCTGTGTCGTCACCCTTAGGCCCGATGGCTTCTTCGATCATCAACCACAACGCGGTCTAGGGTGAGACTTTTCTCCCCGGACAGATCTTTGTATTCGGCGGCTTTGCACTGCGGGCCAATTCGCTTGGCCATCTGGAGCAGATCGAAAGCTACGCCCCTGGCCATCAGGTCAGATTTGGAAGTTTAAACTACATGACTGACATCCGCGGAGACTTGATCTTCGACGGATTCGAGCCACAGCCGAGCGCGCCGCACTGTCACGATGGGCACGATCTAGCTCTGCCACCGGACAGTGCCCAGAGCGCCGCTCAGGCGTCCGCTCCGACCCTTAGATCGGAGCCGACTGCGACGGTCGAGGACGGGTGGCTAGACGCCGCCTCGGGGGCTGCAATCTCTACGGCGATCGAGCCGAACACCAATCTTGTCCTTCGCGGAGTTCGTGACTGCAAGGTGCCGGACTCCTTTCCGGACTCCGAATATTCCGCATCCCTCCCGATCGAACCCAATTGGACTCCGATCATGGAGTTCACCGCCGCGGACATCTTTCTACACTCGCCCTTTGGTGACATCCTGAATTCACTAAAGTCTCTCTCTTTATCAGGAGAGCCCTGGCCGGACTATGGTCAGCAAGGTTGGGATGCGGACGACGAAGAAATTCGAAACCCACCCACCACCCACTTCGTAGCCACTATCGACGATTTAACCGACATGCTCGACTTCGACTCCAAATACATCGACGGTATAGACGCCGATGAAGAAGACGAACAAGAACCAGAGCCTATAGGGCACTGGACAACCACCTCATCCCATGATGTATACATGGTGGACACACCTAAAAGAAACAACGACGAGTATCACAAGGGCGCAACGAGGGATGGTTCCCTCGAAAAGCAATCAAAGCGGCGGCGGAAGCGCCGCGCCAAACCCCACCTCAACAGAGACCCAGCCATAGAGCAGGACGAACCGGCGGACGACGAACATGCCATCGAGCAACCGACCGAACAGGACAACTTGGATAGACAAACCGAACAACCCGTCCCCGGCGAAAATAATAGTCCGGACGACCTCACGCCGGACAAGTTGTTGGAGAAGAAGAACCTCCACCAAAGGCTCATCAACACTGCGCGTAGCCTGAAAAAGCAAAAGCGAAAGCTCAAAACAGCGGAAGAAGCACTCAGAATCAGATGGGGCAAAGTACTCAACACTGC
Source organism: Triticum aestivum (assembly GCF_018294505.1). NCBI lineage: Eukaryota > Viridiplantae > Streptophyta > Magnoliopsida > Poales > Poaceae > Triticum > Triticum aestivum. The sequence goes on along the minus strand of NC_057795.1, from coordinate 452,255,878 downwards.
ACACAAGTACAGCGACAGTCACCACACAAAGAGCTATCCAAAGCAAAAATTACTACCAGAATTTGATGAGGAGGCCTTAGAGCCCCCACGGTCAAAAAACAAGGAAGCCACCAGGTCGGATAGACGACCCCACGACCGACATCGAACGGCAAAAGGCGTCGCATTCAATCCGGCACGCGATCCGCACAAGGATTCCAATCAAAAAGACGGCCCAACTAGATCTATCTATGGGTCAAGAAAGTAAGCTCGAGTAAGCAATGCAACGCAACAAATATTCGAACATCGCGGCACACCGAAATACAGGGCGTCGCGCATCCCCTATGTTTCACCGATGAGGTGCTGGACCATGAATTTTCAGCGGGATTCAAGCCCGTAAGCATAGAGGTATATGACGAAACAACAGACCCTGGAGTCTGGATTGAGGATTATATCCTCCACATACACATGGCTAGAGGAGATGACCTCCACGCCATAAAATACTTACCCCTCAAGCTCAAAGTGTCAGCCCGACATTGGCTTAAAAGCCTTCCCAAAAACACCATAGGAAGTTGGGAGGAGCTCGAGGATGCTTTTCGGGCAAATTTTCAAGGGACCTATGTCCGACCTCCGGATGCAGACGGTCTAAGTCATATAACTCAACAACCCGGAGAGTCAGCCCGGAAACTCTAGAATAGATTTCTTACTAAAAAGAATCAGATAGTCGACTGTCCGGACGCCAAAGCCCTAGCAGCTTTCAAGCATAGCGTTCGAGATGAATGGCTCGCCAGACACCACGTCCAAGAAAAGCCAAAAACAATGGCCGCATTAACAAGCCTCATGACCCGCTTTTACGCAGGAGAGGATAGCTGGTTGGCAAGAAGCAGCACCAGCGACCCAAGTACATCCGAAGTCAGAGATAGAAACGGGAAACCGCACCATAACAAGGAACGGCGCCGGATCAAGGATAACAGCCCGAAGAGCACGGCAGTCAACGCCGGATTCAAAAGCTCTCGGCAGAATCAGAAAAGGCTGCCCCCCAAAAGATAATAGGGACGAGCTATCTAACCTCAACAAAATCCTGGACAAAATATGCCAAATCCACAGTACTCCCGGGAGGCCTGCAAACCACACCCATAGAGATTGTTGGGTCTTCAAGCAATCCGGCAAACTCAACACCGAACACAAGGGGCTCGACATACCAAGCGAAGATGACGACGAACCCCACAAGCAGAGCACCGGAAAACAAAAGAAGTTCCCGCAAAAAGTCAAAACAGTAAATTCACTTCATGTGACAAAAGGGAAAAACAGAGTGGCGCCTATGGAGATACGCGCCATATGGCTTGTCCCAGAGGAGTCCCGCCACTGTTTGTTACAACCAATCACCTTCGATCATCATGATTACTCTAGAGGTATCCGGAATGCATGCTGGACTGCCTTGGTCTTAGATCCGATAATTGACGGACTCCACTTTACACAAGTCCTAATGGACGGCGGCAGTGACCTAAACCTGCTATATCAGGACACAATCCGCAAAATGGGGATAAACCTAGCAATAATTCGCCATGGCAACACTTCCTTTCAAGGGTTCACGCCAGGCCCAGATACCCATTGTATGGGTTCCCTCTTGTTAGAAGTTATGTTTGGCTCCCCTGACAACTTCCGAAGCGAAAAGCTAACCTTCCACATCGCCCCATTCATAAGTAGCTATCAAGCACTACTAGGACGCGAAGCTTTCGCCCGCTTTAACGCAATACCGCATTATGCATCCCTTACACTCAAAATGCCCGGTCCACGAGGCATCATCTCACTAAAGGGAAATATCAAGTGTTCCTCGAGCGCGGACGATGGTGCGGCTGCCTTGACAGCCGCACACTAATCCAGCTTTACTAGTTAGAGCACCTCAACAGGTCGTTCACGACCCCGGACATGCCTCGTCGAGTCCGGCGTGAACATACAAAGGCTTAATAGCCGCATACCCCCGTACAAGGGGCTCCGCGCGTTTACACCAGGAGACAATAAAGCTCAATTCTACCCATTTTTTGTATTATACTTTGTTTTAACATAGATTCCTCGCACGATTGTTTTCCACTAAGTTCCTCTCTTTTGCAGACGAACACCGTGCTACACCCGTCCAGGATACGTCACAACGGAGACACAGACGCAGACGTGCAGTAGGGACCCGTTTCAAGGATTCTTTTCAGATTAAGACCCTGCGTAAACCTTTTTTACTGTCTCTTGTTGATTACATCCCCCGGTTCATTTTGCTATAACCAAGGAGGAGGCTAGCGTCTTGGCATGTGGCCACGCCAGAATTTTGCGCGTACCTAGACACCAGGGGCTTCTTACCAAGGGCTTTTGTTCGGCCCGTTTTCATAAAGACCGAATACCTTAGGGAGTGTTCGGCGTCGCGATTTTGGCCTTATATGCATCAGTTCCGAATCATGTCTTTGTTCAAATGTTGGGTTTGCACGGCTCCTGTGTTTTGCTGCCTTACGTTCCGCTCTATCGGCTAAGGCGACACCAGGAGAACTACTGCGATTGTGCCCCAGTTCGGCTAGGCGAGCACCTCAGTAGAGAAAGCCGAAAACTGACTGTCATGATATAGCGAGAGACTGGTCAACCACTCGATGAATTGCCGGAATCTTTAGGATTCCTTCGCATTAACGAAGGGCCGTTTCCCGGTCAGGCACACACGTGCCCCGAATTCGGGCGAGCGCGGTGCCCCAGGGGCTATTCAGTAGCCCCACTGTCAAACTCCTATGGCTAAGTGAAAGTGATAAAGCATTATAGTCTGGTTGCCTAGTTCGTTGCGCTATCACCTCCTTTATAGGACCAAGACGTTGGATCAAGTGTGAAAATGCGCCTTCTGCGAACACCCCCGCATTATATGCATGGGGGCTGAAGCCAACGACTGCCATCTTTCAGGTTATATACACATATACATTAACGGCCGCACAGGAGGTGTTCTAATTCTTGAAAGCACAAGTATAAAAAGCTTTTATATTCCATCAAAACATTGTTTTACAATAGCACATGTTATTCAAACACAACATCCTTCGAGCACTGCGTCTCTATTAAACGAGCGCCCTGCAGAACTTCCTCACAGTAGTGCTTGGCAGGTACTCGGCTTTCGTCCGAATCCTGGGATGCAACAACACTGGCCTTCATATCCGCCCGGTATGTCTTGACACGGGCAAGAGCCATCTGTGCACCCTCTATGCACGTTGACCTCTTCATTGCATCAATATGCGGCACCGTACCAAGGAACTGCTGCACCAAGCCAAAATAACTCTTCGGCTCTGGCCCTTCCGGCCACAGACGACTCGCGGCGTACCTCATGGCGAGTCCGGATAACCTGTTCAGCTCCGCCCAAGCGGCCAAATGGTCGGACACCGAAAGTGGGCGTTCTGGATTGTGGAACTGCGACCAAAAAAGTTCTTCCAATTCATGGTCACCTAGACCCCGAAAGTGTGCGGTCGCGTCCGTGGCACTCACCGCCAAATCCAGATAAGTGTTCGCCGCACTCCACTTCTGATCTAACGGAGCATACTTAGGATCCCCGAACTTCATCCGCAGCATATAGGGCTTTCCAGCCGCGATATCTCTGGCCTGACGTAGCTCCTCCTTCATAGCTCTCATTGCAGAGCGAGTGTCCTTGGCCTCGGTAGTGACCTTTTCTAGGTCCTTCTGTGCCACCCTATCTTCTTTTTCACGAAGCTTACAACGTTCGGCAGCATCCTTCAATTTTACAGCCATCTCGGCCATTTCTTTCTTGCTCTGGCAGTGAGCAGCCTGTTCGGCTTTTAGCTCTTCAGTCGCTTTAACGGCAGCCGCATCGCTTTTCCTCGCTTGCTCCTTGGCTCGGGCAAGTTCCGCCTGAAGGTTCTCCACGGCAGCGGCACCATCTGCATTAAGCGCATATGTTATAAGGTACGAGCATCAAGCTCCTCTTACCAGATGTCTTTGGAGACATTACATACCTTGTGCCTCGTCTAGCCACTCATTTACAAGCGCGATGTCGGCATCTGCCATGTCAAGTTGCCGCTTTAGCTCGGCAAATTCATTAGTCCAGCTAGCCACCGAACACCTCGCCACCTACATAGGAAAGGCGACATATTATACCTGGGATTATGATCCTCTGTGCGCCGTCATTTTTGACAACACACAGACTCTCAGGGGCTACTATCTATACAGGGCGCATTTTATATATGCGGCTCTGTCCAAAGGTACATCTTTTCGCGTACCTCAAAACCTGTCAGTAAACTCCCGGCGGCCTTGTACAATCCGCTTTCCGCGGATGAAATCCTTCCAATCACCATGTTCATCAACACACGGTGTTCTTCTGAGATAGACGCTCGCCCGAGCAGATCCTTCAGCTCCTCCGACCGTGCACCAAAAGGTGTCGGACTAGTCCGACGACCTTTTTCAAGGTCTGGATTTGGAGAAACCCTCCGAGACGACACCTCAGGGTCGCCCGCCTCGCAAGACGGTACAGCTGGGGGAGGCGTTTCGCTCTCCATCATCTCCGAACGAAGATCCCCTGAAGATGAGCTCTGCTGAGAAGGGTTGAGATCCGAACTGCAAGGTAAAATTTCGGTTATCTTCCTCAGAAATAAAACAGGGATATCACTCATTTTGAAATCCCTCTCTCTACTTACGGCTTGGTGGAGAGCTGATCCCCTTGGGGGCGTAATGCCGCCGGGGCACCCTCCGACGCCGGACTCTCTGACGAAGATTTCTTCCCCCGCTTTGAGGCGATCGCCTCCGGGTCTTCAGAGGCGGTCCTCTTCTTTCCCTAGATAGAGGAATTCTCGATTCCTCCTTTCCTGACAGTCTCCTTCGCGGAGGCGGTAGCTTCTTTGTTCCCCTCTTCGCCTTCTTCCAAAGGTGCAATCTCCAGCATCCTGGTCAACACGGGATCCGGCATGGTCTCAGGGAGGGGGGCCGGACACCTGATAAGCTTTGCTTTCGTTATCCACTCATGTTTAAAGGATAGCTCTTTTGAGGGCAATTTTATGATAAATGTATGGATAGCGTGTCCGGGTACAGGGCTACTTACTTGAGTGTCCGGGCGATTGCAGCTCAGACCTGCGTCCTCGGACAAGTCCGGACACATTGCTTGTGATCCGAAGAACAATTTGTACATCTCCACGGGCGTCGTGCCCATAAAATGTTGGAGGGCTCGCGGTCCTTCCGGATTAAATTCCCACGGGCGGAGGGGGCGATGTTTGCAGGCCAGTATGCGGCGAATCATCATAACCTGCGCCACTACAGCCAAATTGGTATCTCTTTCTAGGAGATCTCGAATGCGGCCCTGCAGCAAGGGCACGTCCTTGGACGGCCTCCAGTTAAGCCCTTTATTGACGCTAGCCGTGGTGGGGGACCCGAGCGAAAAGCAGGTGGCGCCACCCAAGTGGTGCCCCTAGGAGCTGTGATGTAAAACCACTCTCGTTTCCATAAGCCGAAGTCCTCTTGAAAAGAGCCCTCGGGCCATGGAGCGTCGGCAATCTGGCTTATAATAGCACCTCCGCACTCAGCGTGCTGCCCCTCGATCGTCTTCGGTTCTACCTTGAAGGTTTTAAGCCACAATCCGAAGTGAGGAGTAATATGGAGGAAGGCCTCACACATGACAATGAATGATGAGATTTGGAGGATGGACTCCGGAGCTAAGTCGTGAAATTCTAGCCCGTAATAAAACATGAGCCCCCTCACAAAGGGATCAATCGGGAAGCCTAACCCTCAAAGGAAGTGAGATGTGAACACCACACTCTCACCGGGCTGGGGAGTGGGAATAGCCTGTCTTTGAGCAGGCAACCTATGCGAGATTTCGCCGATCAGATACCGGACATCTCTCAGCTTTCGCACGTCTTCTTCCGTAACGGAGGAAGGCATCCACCGGCCTTGGAGGTCGAAGCCGGACATCATCGAAGGTTCGAAGCACCTAAATCTGGAGCTTTGGGTGTTGGAACTCGAGGCGAGAGGCGGATTTGATTGGATTGAAAGAAAGGAGTCGAGCCTTGGTCCCCTTATAAAGAGATTGAATACCAAGAGCCCTCCCTGTGACCGTTTGGGACTCACTTTCAATTAAAAAGCCATACCAATGGCACGGTTGGGTTACCCACGCCCGTATTGATGAGAATCCCGGAATAAGGGGTCACGATCTCTGCTTTGACAAGACGTGCCAAGGAAACCGCCTCGCTAAACACGCTGAGGTGGGACAGTAAAACGGTTCGAATAAAGGCTTGACTGTGGCATGATGTCACGCTACGGAATACGTCAGCAGATTAGATTTGTGCGAATATTATTCTCTCTACGATGGTATGTGGAAACTATTTTGCAGAGCCGGACACTATCCTTGTGTTCAACATCTTATATGAAATACTCGGAGGAGGAACCCGCCTTGCAATGCCGAAGACAATTTGCGCGCCGGACTCGTCGTCATTGAAGCCTGGTTCAGGGGCTACTGAGGGAGTCCTGGATTAGGGGGTGTCCGGATGGCCGGACTATGACCTTTGGCCCGACTCCCGGACTATGAAGATATAAGATTGAAGACTTCGTTCCGTGTCCGAATAGAACTTTCCTTGGTGTGGAAGGCAAACTTGGCGATACGATATGTAGATCTCCTCCCATTGTAACCGACTCTGTGTAACCCTAGCCCTCTCCGATGTCTATATAAACCGGAGAGATTTAGTCCATAGGACGAACAACAATCATACCATAGGCTAGCTTATAGGGTTTAGCCTCTCTGGTCTCGTGGTAGATCAACTCTTGTACTACCCATATCATCAATATTAATCAAGCAGGAGTAGGGTTTTACCTCCATTGAGAGGGCCCGAACCTGGGTAAAAACATCGTGTCTCTTGTCTCCTGTTACCATCCGCCTAGACGCACAGTTCGGGACCCCCTACCCGAGATCCACCGGTTTTGACACCGACAACAAGCATCTCTCTCCATATTAACTCCATTGCACATAAGAAAATTTGTCTTGGAATGTGTTATGTTACTAACTAAGTTACTCCCACTATGACTAGCATGAGTAACATCACACATACCAAGACAAGATAAGTTACAACCTAATAAAGGAAGTGTTGCATGACACTATACATATAGAGATGATAACTTAGACTAGTAACATGTTACTGGAGACTTGCGTTTTGGAGGCCGAGCTCCATGGAGGCCTTTATTCTTGAAAAAATCAAATTTAAACTTGTATGTTTCAAAAAATTCTGAAAAAAATATGCATGTGTAAGAATGTAACCCACATGTGTGTAAAATTTCATGATGAAATACGTTAAAATGCGACATGTACAAAAAAGACAAATTCATGGCATGTAAGGATGAATAGTATCATGTGTTAAACAGCCTCAGATTTGTCTTTTCTGCACAACCCTCATTTCAACGTATTTTGCCCTGAAAATTGACACACATGTGTGTCATGCCTAAATGTATATCTGTATTTTTTTCAAAAAAATTTAAAATGTAAAAATATGAATTTTGACGAAATTTGAATTTTAAATCTGGAGGCCTCCCGTGAGCTCGGTCACCAAAGGCAATTTCCGCACGTTACTCTTCACTATAAGTACTCTTAAATTAATTCAAACAGTACGAAAAGTGGACCAGTGCTTACAGGAACCAACTCTCTCAGGCTAACTCCACCGCGCGACCCCATCCTGTCCGGCCCTGTCCGTTTGGGGCAAAAGGAACAAAGGAGGCGGCCCAACGCGCGACGGACCCGACCCATCCTGTCCGTTTTGTGTCCGGGCCGACCCATTTCGAGCGCAAACTTGCGCCAGGTTTGGGTCGCGGCGGACACCAAGCGGACGCGCGCCTCGTCCGCTTCGGGGCCGCGTGACAGGCGGCCACCTACCTCCCACCCGCCCACATCAATGCGCACGAGCGGATGACCCCATCTGTCATCCGCACGTCGAGCGGTCGCCATCCTTCTTTAAGTGGGAAGCGTGGACGGGTCGTCATCCACACTGCCCCACGCCACCCAGCGGCCTCCTCGAACCCCGACAGCGCAGAAACCCTAGCCCGCCTCCTCCTCGAGCTCGCCGATCGTCCGCCTCGCCATGGGCTTCTGGAACGGCAAGGGCAAGCACGACCGCGAGGCCGGCTCCGTGAAGAAGGAGGAGCCCGCGTCTCCGCCGCGCTCCTCCCGTCGAGCCCCCGTGCCGGCCCCCTTCACCATTGCCCCTCGGCCCTCCGGCGAGCGCGACCGGCAGTACATCTCCGCGGACGTGTGCCGGAGGTACTGGGAGACGAGGACGCCGGTCCCGTGGAGCGACGCCCACCTCCCCAACGGGTGGCACGTCTCCGCGGACCGGGTCCCCATCCTGCCAGTGCCGGCAACCGGCCGTGCACGGCGCGATGAGATCAACCGCTGCCGCCGCCTCCTCCCCGACGACCTGTACTACGACCACAGGTACGCCCCCGACTCGCCGCTCTGGGACACATGGCTCCAGGACGAGCACGACGTGCGGCGCGCGTCCTACTTCGCCGGCACCGTGTCGGGGCCGCGGAGGCCACGTGCAGAGCCGCGCGGCCGTACACGGGTGCGCGGCCTGACGCCCACGCCGTCGCCTTCCCCGTCTCCGTCGCCCCCTCCCCTCCTCGCATGACACCGGAGGAGGAGGCCCGTCTCCTGCAGCGTGTCATGGACGACTCCATGAACACGCACGACGAGCGGCAGTGGGACGGCCTGGAGGAGGCCATGGCCCTCTCTGCCGCCAGGGACGTCGCCTTCCCGGAGCTGCAGCTGGCAGCCTTCACGGCGGCCGCCACGGAGGAGCCGATGGAGGAGGACCCGCCCGCGTTCAAGAAGCTCCTGGGCCAGGGGTGGGGCTGGTCGTGCACTGCGCCGGAGATGGTCGTCGACCTGGGCGTGAACTGGTGCCCCACTCCGGAGCGGGAGGCGTCGCCGCGTGAGGAGGTGGTGCAGGCACCTCCGGCCGTCCAGCCCGCCCGCGTCCACCACGCACCGCCGGCCCACCTCTGGACGCCGCCGGAGTACGTCGACCTCGTCAGCGACGACGACGACACCGGCGGCCAGTGAAGCGGCGACGGCCACGGCACCGACGGGCGTGGCAGGAGCGCGCGGGAGGAGTTTTTTTATTTTCTTATTATGTTAATTATGAATCTGGGCCTTTCAAGTGGCCGTTGAAACTGGGCCATTTTGTGGCCAACCCATATATATATGTTTTATGTTTTTTTTAAATGTGTTTATTTGCTTTTTTAGTTATTTAATTTTTATTTTTAATCCCGTTCACCCCGGACACGATTTGGGGTACGGCCGCGCGGTGGGCGCACGCACGACCCAATGAACACAGCCGGACACGGGCGTACCCATCGGCGCCCCAAAGAGACAAATTTGGCCCAATCCAAACGTCCGTTTGGGATCGCGCGGTGGTGTTGGGCTCACGCCAAAGACAGGCGGGCCGATCGGTGCCAGCGAGGCCAGGGCACACTTTGCATGAGAAAATCCGATGACAACCCCCAGGCCCTGGTCTCGCGACGCGCGACACGATCAAAAGCCGGAGGGAACCCGCAGGCAGCGGCAGCGGCAGAGCGGCGCCCCATTTCATTACCCTTTGCCCGAGGCTGCGAGAGCAGCGGCGCTGCGGGGCCGCAGTGCTTCACGCCTGCGGCTGCGCGCGTCCAGCGTCAACGCCCGTTGAAGCCTCCCTCCCCCTTCTCGCGCTTGGTTATTCGAAAGCCGTGACCAACCAGGGAGACGAGCCAGGAACAGGGGATTGATTGGCATGGGCGCGCTGCCAGCCAGCCAGCCTGACCGACGGGCGCACGGCGCTCTAGTAGATGCGGTGGCTGCCTGCATGCGCCGCCCGACGGTGCAGAACCCCGGGCGGCTTCAAAATTTATTTACAGATGGGGCGCGCGCGGAGGGGGAGGGAGGAGAGGCATTAATGGAAGAGCATGCAGAGCGCGTCCATCCATCAATCGAAAAGCCGGACGAACGGAGGCAGGCCGCGAACGGACTGCGCGGCGTCAGCGCGAGAACCCAGGCGGCACGCCGGGCTGAATTCCGGGAGTACGGACTGCAGACGGAGTGGGGCCCGCGCGGACACGTTACATCTTCCAGGCCCAGCGCCAACCCCAATAATTTGCGCTCGACTATTGCTACCATGAAACCAGGTGTGTTCATGAGCCGGAAATAAACCTTGGAGCACTCCAGCCGCAACCCCAACAACGGGAGCAATTAATTAACCAGCGCTACTTCGGGAGCCTCGCAACGATCAGCGATACTTGACGCGCTCTCAGCCATTCGTCACGTCTCGCGTTTTGGGCGCTTTCTTTGAATTTTATTTTTTATTTTTTCGCACGCGTTTTCGGTTTTTTATAATGGTTTTTTCAGGTTTTTTGGACGTTTTAGTTTTCCACGGTCTTCCCTAGCTTTTCGACAAAAAAAAGCGAAAAAATATATTTTTTGCGCAAAGAACGCATTTTTTTCCGCGTGAGTCACGGTTTTGTTTTCGCGAGAGGCACGGCTGTGCCTCTTGCAAACGGAAAAAAAAATGTGTTTTCTGTTTTTTTTATTTCGCGAGAGGCACGCTTTTACTTCCGCAAGAGGCACGTTTGTGCTTTCGCGAGAGTCACGGCCGTGCCTCCTCGGAAATGAAAAAAATATGTTTTCTGTTTTTTTTCTTTCGCGAGAGGCACGGTTTTGCTTCCATGAGAGGCACGTTGTGCTTTCGCGAGAGGCACGGGCGTGCCTCTTTCGGAGAGGAAAAAAACGTGTTTTCTGTTTTTTTTCTTTCGTGAGAGGCACGGTTTTGATTCGGCGAGAGGCACGGTTGTGCTTTCGTGAGAGGCACGATTTTGCTTCCGCGAGAGGCACGGGTGTGCCTCTTTCGGAAAGGGAAAAAAACATGTTTTCTGTTTTTTCGCGAGAGGCACGGTTTTGCTTCCGCGAGAGGCACGATTATGATTTCGTCAGAGGCACGGGCGTGCCTCTTTCGAAAAGGAAAAAAAACCGTGTCACCGGTTCGGTTTTTTCAAGGTTTTTTCGTCAGTTTTTCGTGAAAAAAAAGTTCGTCAAAACTTATAAACACGGAATCTAGTTTTGAAGATCTCGACGTGAGGAATCCAACTGCGAAAGCGGTTCAAAATTTGGACGCACGGTTTAAGAGATAAAACGTTTTGAATAACGGATCTACGAAAAAAGGAAAAACGTTTTGAATAACGGATCTACGATCCCGCCCCGAACCCAAGCGACCGGGTGTCGCCTGGGCGCGCCGGCAGAAGCGAAAAGCGGCGTCGGGCCGCTCTGTCGGCGACAGGAAGCCCTTTTCCCGTCGTTTCCTCCCGCTTCCCCCCCTCGGCTTCCCTCTCTTCTCCATTCCTCCCGTCAAACCCCGCCTCCTCCCTACCCTTCCGCCCGCCATGCCGCTGAAGAAGTACGTGATGCCCCACGCCGCGACGGATCCCACAGCCGCCGCCTTTGCCCAGCCGAAGCAAAGGAAGTCGAGGGCGCCGCTGTCCAAGCCCCCCGGCATGAGCAACGCCGACTAGAAGGCGGATGTGGAGCGCCGGGAGGCCGTCACCGCCGATAGGTGCAACAGGGCCAAGAAGGCCAGGGAGAGAGCGGCGCATGCTGCGGCGGAGCATGCGGAGCGCGCCGCGGCCAAACAAGCCGAGGCGGCGCGCGCGGCGATGATGAATCAACCTGGTGGGCACGGCCCGTACGCGGCCTGGAGCCAGCAAAGCGTCGGCTCTCCGGCCGGGTTCTCGTCGTCGCCCCACCCATGGAGCACGCCGTCGCCGGGCTATGCCGATGGCGACGCCCACGGCGGCTTCAACCCCAACATCACCTTCCGCCATGGGCGCCCAGTCCAGCGCACGCCCTCGCCCGTGTTCACCGGCGTGGAGTACCCGTCATACACGAACTCGCCACCGGACTACGTAGCCTCACCGGCGCCACCTATCCGCCGCGGCCTCTACTCGCAAGCCTCTTCCTTGTCGCATCTTGGCGACGCCGACGCGACGGAGGCCGACATGGAAGACATCATCGCAGCCGACTCGTCTGCCGCCGCCGCTTCCCCCGGGTTCACTACCCAAGACGGCTCGATTGACCTCGGTGACATGGACGTCGAGCTCGACTACGGCAAGGAAGAGCCGAAGGAGGAGGAAGAAGAGGAGGAGGAGCCGGCACCGACGAGGAAAGGCAAGAAGAAGAAGAAGAAGAAGAAGAAGAAGAAGAAGAAGAAGAAGAAGAAGAAGAAGAAGGCCAAGACCGGCGAACCGCGCATCAAGTGGGCGTCCAAGGAAGAGGAGTGCCTCGCCGAAGCGTGGAAGGTCGTCTGCCTCGACCCGGTCACCGGCACGAACCAGAGCATCGAGATGTATTGGGCCCACATCAAGGCTGAGTTCGACGAGCGCAAGCTCGTCGACCCCTACTTCAAAGGCGTCCACATGAAGCGTGGGGCGAAGGCGATGGCAAACCATTAGGGGCTCGTCCAAACGGCGTGCAACAAATAGCATGGGATCGTCGAGGAGGTCGCGGCTCACCCGGAGAGCGGCACCAGCGTCGAGGATCGGGTATAGCACGCCGTCCTTACTATTGCTTTTGACCGTGTGCGTGCCCAGGCGCGCGCTAGTGCCGACTGATGTTCTTTTCCTCGACGCAGCTGCTACGCATGTTCGCCATGTTCCGCGATGACAACATCGACGTAGAGTTCAAGTACCTCCACGTCTTCAAGCAGATCAACAAGTGCGAGAAGTGGGCGGGCGTCCGGCGCACCCTCGCGAAGGCCAAAGAGACGTAAAAGTCGGACGCGCCGACCCCAGGCGCGGCCGACGGGCGCCCGGACGGCAACAAAGGGGCCAAGAAGGCGAAACACGCCGAGTCGGCTGCCGCACACATGCAAGAGTCCATCGAGCACTGCCTCGCCGACGCCAAGACCAGGGCCGCCCAGCGAGAAGAGAAAACTGAGGCGAGGTGGGCTGCTTTGATGACGAACAACACCGTCAAACTTGACTTGCTCCGGACCAACGTCGCCGCGAAACTCAAAGCTCAAGACGCCAAGAAGAGGAACAACGACCTCGCCTTCTTGATGGGTGGCGCTGACATGCTCCAGAGCGGCGACGAGAAGCTCAAGGCGTGGTTCTTGGCGGAGCGAGGCCTCATCCTGAACCAGATACCGGCGACGCTGACGTCGATGTCGACGCCGCCGTCCAGCCCGACTGACGATGCCTTCGCAATGCCCAGCTCCACTAACGATGCCTCCGCCGCGCCCAGCAGCACAGAAGCCGCCGCGACTAGCCCGGAAGCCACGCCGACTCCTTGCAGCCCGCGTACGCCAACGCCGCCGCCGGAGGTTGAGCTTGATGTTTGATGCATTCCTTCCGCATCCTTCCTTTTTTTGTACGCCGAACTACTGTGTATCCTTTCATTTGATCGCTGAATTGTGGCACCGAATCGCCGAACTATTGCGATGATCGCCGGATTGTGGTTTTTTTGAGCGGGAACGATCGAGTTTGAATATGGGGCGCCTTGGGGGCGGCACCTGGGGGCGTGGCTGGGGAGAAACGGACCCCAGGGGCCAATCTAGCGTTGGTTCGCACTCAGGCCGCTCTTTTTAGGTGCCTTGGGGGGCCGAACGGCTGGAGATGCTCTTATGGCTATAGATGTCGTCGCAATGGACCCTCACGTCCAGATACTGGAATTCCGTACCCCAACCTCTCTGATCCCGGTCGTTATCTCTCTTAAGCTAGGTTGAAGACATGATTTGGTGACGTGGCATGGTTCTAGGGTGGGATTGGAAATTAATGATGCCACGTGTGCTGGGGGCGCTCTTTTCTTTTTATATCTGAAGCTGGTGGGGATCGAACCTAGGGTTCTTGCGACGGAGAGAGGGCGGCTTGCTGGGGCGATGTCATCGTCGTCGTTGATTTCTTACTCCCGTTCACGCGACGGAGGGACTCGACGAAGAGTGGGTGCAGTTAGGTCGCTGGTGCCCTATCGGGAGCAGCCCATGGACTACGAGCTAGCGGTTTTCTGCGACCGTTGCAGGCAGAAGGTGCCGCAGTGGATATCATGGAGTTCGGCGAACCCTGGAAGGAGATATTACGCATGTGTTGAAGCTCAGGTAAGCTTGATTCGACATCTTCCATGTTCCTCTGCTTGCTTGCTACTCTGTTCGTTGGCTTTTTGTCCGAAAGAAATTACGTTAATTGGACAACACGTTTTCATCCACTGGCATGACCTTCCTACATCTCCATTTCTTCGTGGATTGCTGGGAGATCTTCGCGATAGGGTCGGGAAGCTAGAGAATTTTGTAGCCGCATTAGGTGATGGAGAAGATGGTGCTTTGGGTGTGGAACTCCTGAAGAAAAATGAAGAAAATGTAGTGGCAAGCGCTGGAGCATTAGTTTGTAAGAAACGTGTTAGTAAAAAAATGATGTTATTCTGTGGCATCATGATATTTCTCTCTCGTTTATCTGTAGGGATAATCTTAGTTTATGTGGTTGTGAGGCAGCAATGTACTGAATTTAAATCCTAGATCTTGACAAATGTGTAATGGTTGTCAGGAAGTGTACTGGTAGTTTGCAAAGACTGCCATTTATCTGAAATGAAATTCAGTTTGCCACTCTGCAATATGCAATGTCTCAGGTTTGAAGTGTCATCTTTCAGGAACAAGATGATGAATTGTTGACAATACAGCAAGAAGAACAACATGAATTATTTCCACTTCAGTTTGGACAACACACACATATATGATATTTTTGCTCCTCTGCCTCTGCCAACAGTTGCACTCCCTCCAGGTGCATCATTTCCAGTTGTGTGTCTTGCAACTCTAGGAGGTTTGAAGCTTGATGTTCTTGGCTAGGAGCTAGAAGGAGCAGCAGATCCTAAATTTGCAGCTGGTGCAGAAGATCTAGCAGTTGCTGCCCTGGCTTTGGAGGCATCAACCTATGCTTGCTACAAACAAAAAGAACAACAACATTAAGTGCATATTGCTTCAAGCAGTGCTACTAATTATAGTGCATTTACATTATTGTGTAATTGCATTATTTACCTCTATGGCCCTCTGCTTTTTCCCTCTCTTCCCAAGATATGCTTTGGTTTTTGTGTTTCTATTTGGATTCTGTTTACAAGATCCTTTGTTGTGTCCCTTAACTCCACATGATCCACAGGTGATTTGAATTCCATGCTTGCTCAATTTCATTCCCTTAGCTACTTCCGCCACTTCTCTTCTCCTGTCATTATTTTTTTCCTTGCTCCAGGCATTGCAACATATCCAGGTGCCACTGGCCTAGGGTTCTAAGAAACTGGCCAGTTTTCTTCACCTTCCATAGGTTGGAGGCAGCGCTCATATATTTTTCTTGAAAGTATCAATGTAGTAGCATGGGTCAATGAAATCCTCCATTTTTTTGAGAAACACAAGGCTAAAATTACATATCTAGCCTACACTCTTTGGACCAGGTCTCTTGTAGATCATCAGGCACCGAGGCCAGTTGGAAGAAGTCCCCTGACAGTTTTGCCCAACTCGCCAGGCCGTGAGCTAGGCCATTCTGTTCTCTCCTGATCCATCTAGTTTTGCATGAGGGATAGCCAGACAAAATCGCCTGTATGTCTGCAACTATTGGGTACAAGGGCGATTGATTGGAAACTCCAGGTGCTATTGCCTTTGACAGCACGAGGCAGTCCGTCTCAATCTCGATAGGGCCATTAAAATATTTTGTTAGTTCCCGGAGCCCCATGAGTCCAGCCATTCCTTCTGCTTCCTCCACTGACGAACATCGATCGATTTTGCACCCCATGGAGAAGAGAGCCCTGCCCTGATAATCTCTTGCAACTGTGCCACCTACGCTGCGCCCTGTGGCTGCCTCGAAAGTTGCATCCGTGTTTAATTTAACCGTTCCAGCGGGCGGGGCCACCCATTGCATGGTTTCCTGGACCGGTGGGGTTAGGCGTTGATCCCCATACTGATTCATGTCGCATGTTGCTTTCACGCTATGTGCTCTTGATTGGGCTTCTCTGACTTCTTGCTCATATTTAAGTAGGAAGCCCATCGATCCCGAAATGGATTCTTTCCCATTTCCATGCACTATATCATCATGGAGAAACCATGCACGCCATAATAACAGCAAAATCCTGTTGCGCATTTCAGCTTCGCATCCATTGAGCAGGACCTGTAGCCAATCCTCTCCTGTGTACCAAATGGCTCGTTCATTCGGCAGATTCCAATGATCTCTCATCATATGCCTCAGAGCTTTGCTTTTTGTGCACTCCACTACCGCGTGATATTCATTCTGTTGGAAATATGCCCTAGAGGCAATAATAAAAGTATTATTATATTTCAATGTTCATGATAAATGTCTTTTATTCATGCTATAACTGTATTATCCGGAAATCGTAATACACGTGTGAATACTTAGACCACAATATGTCCCTGGTAAGCCTCTAGTTGACCAGCTCGTTGTGATCAACAGATAGTCATGGTTTCCTGACTATGGACATTGGATGTCGTTGATAACGGGATCACATCATTAGGAGAATGATGTGATGGACAAGACCCAATCCTAAGCATAGCATAAAAGATCGTGTAGTTCGTTTTGCTAGAGCTTTGCCAGTGTCAAGTATCTCTTCCTTCGACCATGAGATCGTGTAACTCCCGGATACCGTAAGAGTGCCTTGGGTGTATCAAACGTCACAACGTAACTGGGTGACTATAAAGGTGCATTATAGGTATCTCCGAAAGTATCTGTTGGGTTGACACGGATCGAGACTGGGATTTGTCACTCCGTATGACGGAGAGGTATCTCTGGGCCCACTCGGTAATGCATCATCATAATGAGCTCAATGTGACCAAGGTGTTGGACACGGGATCATGCATTACGGTACGAGTAAAGTGACTTGCCGGTAACGAGACTGAACAAGGTATTGGGATACCGACGATCGAGTCTCGGGCAAGTAACGTACCGATTGACAAAGGGAATTGCATACAGGGTTTGATCGAATCCTCTACATAGTGGTTCATCCGATGACAACATCGAGGAGCATGTGGGAGCCATCATGGGTATCCAGATCCCGCTGTTGGTTATTGACTGAGAGCGTCTCGGTCATGTCTGCATGTCTCCCGAACCCGTAGGGTCTACACACTTAAGGTTTGGTGACGCTAGGGTTATTAGGAAGACTAGTATGTGACTACCGAATGTTGTTCGGAGTCCCGGATGGGATCCTGGACGTCACGAGGAGATCCGGAATGGTCCGGAGGTAAAGATTTATATATGGGAAGTTGTCAAACGGACACCGGGAAGTTTCGGGGTCATACCGGTATTGTACCGGGGCCACCGGAAGGGTTCCGGGGGTCCACCGGGAGGGGCCACCCCTCCCGGGGGGCCACATGGGCTGCGTGGGGCAGGGAGCCAGCCCCTGGTGGGCTGACCGCACCCCCCTCCCTTGGGCCCATGCGCCTAGGGTTGAGGGGGAACCCTAGAGGGGGCGGCCCCCTTGACTTGGGGGGCAAGCCACCCTCTCCCCTCTCCCCTAGGCCGCCGCACCCCCCCCCCTAGATGGGTTCTAGGGGGCCGGCCCCCTTCTCCCTTCCCCCTATAAATAGAGGGGTGAGGGGAGGGCAGCCGAACCACCCTCCAAGGCGCAGCCCTCCCCTCCCCAACACCTCTCCTCCTCCATTGTGTGCTTGGCGAAGCCCTGTCGGAGTACTGCCTCTCCACCATCACCACGCCGTCGTGCTGCCGGTGGAGCTGTCTTCCTCAACCTCTCCTTCCCCCTTGCTGGATCAAGAAGGAGGAGACGTCTCCCGTCCCGTACGTGTGTTGAACGCAGAGGTGCTGTCCGTTCAGCACTTGGTCATCGGTGATTCGAATCACGTCGAGTACGACTACATCATCACCTTGCAAGCTTCCGCACGCGATCTACAAGTGGTATATAGATGCAAACTCTCTCCCTTGACTCGTTGCTTAGATGAACTCATAGATGGATCTTGGTGAAACCGTAGGAAAAATTTTTAATTTTCTGCAACGTTCCCCAACAGTGGCATCATGAGCTAGGTCTATGCGTAGTTCTCTTTGCACGAGTAGAACACAATTTTGTTGTGGGCGTGGATTTTGTCATCTTACTTGCCTCTACTAGTCTTTTCTTGCTCAACGGTATTGTGGGATGAAGCGGCCCGGACCAACCTTACACGTACGCTTACGTGAGACCGGTTCCACCGACTGACATGCACTAGTTGCATAAGGTGGCTGGCGGGTGTCTGTCTCTCCCACTTTAGTTGGAGCGGAATCGATGAACAGGGCCCTTATGAAGCGTAAATAGAAGTTGACAAAATCACGTTGTGGTGATTCGTAGGTAAGAAAACGTTCTTGCTAGAACCCAATTGCAGCCACGTAAAAGATGCAACAACAAATTAGAGGACGTCTAACTTGTTTTTGCAGCGATTGATCATGTGATGTGATATGGCCAGAAGTTGTGATGAATGATGAATTGTGATGTATGAGATCATGTTCTTTGTAATAGGATTCACGACTTGCATGTCGATGAGTATGACAACCGGCAGGAGCCATAGGAGTTGTCTTTATTTTTTGTATGACCTGCGTGTCATTGAATAATGCCATGTAAACTACTTTACTTTATTGCTAAACGTTAGTCATAGAAGTAGAAGTAGTCGTTGGCGTGACAACTTCATGAAGACACGATGATGGAGATCATGATGATGGAGATCATGGTGTCAAGCCGGTGACAAGATGATCATGGAGCCCCGAAGATGAAGATCAATGGAGCTATATGATATTGGCCATATCATGTCACAACTATATAATTGCATGTGATGTTTATTATGTTTATGCATCTTGTTTACTTAGGACGACGGTAGTAAATAAGATGATCCCTTATAAAAAATTTCAAGAAGTGTTCTCCTCTAACTGTGCACCGTTGCTACAGTTCGTCGCTTCTAAGCACCATGTGATGATCGGGTGTGATGGATTCTTACGTTCACATACAACGGGTGTAAGACAGTTTTACACAGCGAAAACACTTAGGGTTAACTTGACGAGCCTAGCATGTGCAGACATGGCCTCGGAACACGGAGACCGAAAGGTCGAACACGAATCGTATGGAAGATACGATCAACATGAGAATGTTCACCGACGATGACTAGTCCGTCTCACGTGATGATTGGACACGGGCTAGTCGACTCGGATCGTGTAACACTTAGATGACTAGAGGGATGTCTAATCTAAGTGGGAGTTCATAATTTGATTAGAACTTTATTATCATGAACTTAGTCTAAAACCTTTGCAAATATGTCTTGTAGATCAATGGCCAACGCTAATGTCAACATGAACTTCAACGCGTTCCTAGAGAAAACCAAGCTGAAAGATGATGGCAGCAACTATACGGACTGGGTCCGGAACCTGAGGATCATCCTCATAGCTGCCAGGAAACAATATGTCCTAGAAGGACCGCTAGGTGACGCTCCCGTCCCAGAGAACCAAGACATTATGAATGCTTGGCAGTCTCGTGCTGATGATTACTCCCTCGTTCAGTGCGGCATGCTTTACAGCTTAGAACCGGGGCTCCAAAAACGTTTTGAGCACCACGGAGCATATGAGATGTTCGAAGAGCTGAAACTAGTTTTTCAAGCTCATGCCCGGGTCGAGAGATATGATGTCTCCGACAAGTTCTACAGTTGTAAGATGGAGGAAAACAGTTCTGTCAGTGAGCACATCCTGAAGATGTCTGGGTTGCACAACCGTATGACCCAGCTGAACATTAACCTCCCAGATGAGGCGGTCATTGATAGAATCCTCCAGTCGCTCCCACCAAGATACAAGAGCTTTGTGATGAACTACAACATGCAGGGGATGGAAAAGACCATTCCTGAAGTGTTCTCGATGCTGAAGTCAGCAGAGGCTGAAATCAAGAAAGAACATCAAGTGTTGATGGTCAATAAGACCACTAAGTTCAAGAAGGGCAAGGGTAAGAAGAACTTCAAGAAGGACGGCAAAGATGTTGCCACTCCTGGTAAGCCAGTTACCGGGAAGAAGTCAAAGAATGGACCTAAGCCTGAGACTGAGTGCTTTTATTGCAAGGGGAAGGGTCACTGGAAGCGGAACTGCCCCAAATACTTAGCGGATAAGAAGGCCGGCAACACCAAAGGTATATTTGATATACATGTGATTGATATGTACCTTACCAGTACTCGTAGTAACTCCTGGGTATTTGATACCGGTGCCGTTGCTCATATTTGTAACTCACAGCAGGAGCTGCGGAATAAACGGAGACTGGCGAAGGACGAGGTGACGATGCGCGTCGGGAATGGTTCCAGAGTCGATGTGATCGCCGTCGGCACGCTGCCTCTACATTTACCTACGGGATTAGTTTTGAACCTTAATAATTGTTATTTAGTGCCAAGTTTGAGCATGAACATTGTATCTGGATCTCGTTTAATACGAGATGGCTACTCATTTAAGTCTGAGAATAATGGTTGTTCGATTTATATGAGAGATATGTTTTATGGTCATGCTCCGATGGTCAATGGTTTATTCTTAATGAATCTCGAGCGTAATATTACACATGTTCACAGTGTAGATGCCAAAAGATTTAAAGTTGATAACGATAGTCCCACATACTTGTGGCACTGCCGCCTTGGTCACATTGGTGTCAAGCGCATGAAGAAGCTCCATGCCGATGGACTTTTAGAGTCTCTTGATTATGAATCGTTTGACACGTGCGAACCATGCCTTTTGGGCAAAATGACCAAGACTCCGTTCTCCGGAACAATGGAGCGAGCAACCAACTTGTTGGAAATCATACATACCGATGTGTGCGGTCCAATGAGCGTTGAGGCTCACGGAGGATATCGTTATGTTCTCACTCTCACTGATGACTTGAGTAGATATGGGTATGTCTACTTAATGAAACACAAGTCTGAGACCTTTGAAAAGTTCAAGGAATTTCAGAATGAGGTAGAGAATCAACGTGACCGAAAGATAAAATTCTTACGATCAGATCGTGGAGGAGAATACTTAAGTCACGAATTTGGTACACACTTAAGGAAATGTGGAATCGTTTCACAACTCACGCCGCCTGGAACACCTCAGCGAAACGGTGTGTCCGAACATCGTAATCGCACCCTATTGGATATGGTGCGGTCTATGATGTCTCTTACCGATTTACCGCTATCTTTTTGGGGATACGCTCTAGAGACAGCTACATTCACTTTAAATAGGGCACCGTCTAAATCCGTTGAGACGTCACCGTATGAATTATGGTTTGGAAAGAAACCTAAGCTGTCGTTTCTAAAAGTTTGGGGATGAGATGCTTATGTCAAGAAACTTCAACCTGAAAAGCTCGAACCCAAGTCGGAAAAATGCGTATTCATAGGATACCCTAAGGAAACTGTAGGGTATACCTTCTACTTAAGATCCGAAGGCAAGATCTTTGTTGCCAAGAATGGATGCTTTCTGGAAAAAGAGTTTCTCTCGAAAGAAGTAAGTGGGAGGAAAGTAGAACTCGATGAAGTACTAGCTCTTGAGCGGGAAAGTGGCGCAGCGCAGGAAACCGTTCCCGTGATGCCCACACCAACTGAAGAGGAAAACAGTGATGATGATCAAGGTACTTCGGATCAAGTTACTGCTGAACTTCGTAGGTCCACAAGGACACGTTCCGCACCAGAGTGGTACGGCAACCCTGTCCTGGAAATCATGTTATTAGACAACAATGAACCTTCGAACTATGAAGAAGCGATGGCGGGCCCGGATTCCAACAAATGGCTTGAAGCCATGAAATCCGAGATAGAATCCATGTATGAAAACAAAGTATGGACTTTGACAGACTTGCCCGATGATCAGCGAGCGATAGAAAACAAATGGATTTTTAAGAAGAAGACGGACGCGGATGGAAATGTTACCATCTATAAGGCTCGACTTGTCGCTAAGGGTTACCGACAAGTTCAAGAGATTGACTACGACGAGACTTTCTCTCCCGTAGCGAAGCTGAAGTCCGTCCGAATCATGTTAGCAATTGCCGCATACTATGATTATGAGATATGGTAGATGGACGTCAAAACAGCATTCCTTAACGGGCATCTTAAGGAAGAACTGTATATGATGCAGCCAGAAGGTTTTGTCGATCCTCGGAACGCTAACAAAGTATGCAAGCTCCAGCGATCCATTTATGGACTGGTGCAAGCATCTCGGAGTTGGAACATTCGCTTTGATGAGATGATCAAAGCGTTTGGGTTTATGCAGACTTATGGAGAAGCCTGCGTTTACAAGAAAGTGAGTGGGAGCTCTGTAGCATTTCTCATATTATATGTAGATGACATACTCTTGATGGGAAATAATATAGAATTTCTGGACAGCATTAAGGCCTACTTGAATAAGTGTTTTTCAATGAAGGACCTTGGAGAAGCTGCTTATATATTAGGCATCAAGATCTATAGAGATAGATCGAGACGCCTCATAGGTCTTTCACAAAGCACATACCTTGATAAGATTTTGAAGAGGTTCAAAATGGATCAGTCCAAGAAGGGGTTCTTGCCTATGTTACAAGGTGTGAGATTGAGCTCGGCTCAGTCACCGACCACGGCAAAACATAAAGAAGAGATGAGTGTCATCCCCTATGCTTCAGCCATAGGATCTATTATGTATGCCATGCTGTGTACCAGACCCGATGTAAACCTTGCCGTAAGTTTGGTAGCAAGATACCAAAGTAATCCCGGCAAGGAACACTGGACAGCGGTCAAGAATATCCTGAAGTACCTGAAAAGGACGAAGGACATGTTTCTCGTTTATGGAAGAGACGAAGAGCTCGTCGTAAAGGGTTACGTCGACGCTAGCTTCGACTCAGATCTGGATGACTCTAAGTCACAAACCGGATACGTGTATATGTTGAATGGTGGAGCAGTAAGCTGGTGCAGCTGCAAGCAGAGCGTCGTGGCGGGATCTACGTGTGAAGCGGAGTACATGGCAGCCTCGGAGGCAGCGCATGAAGCGATTTGGGTGAAGGAGTACATCACCGACCTAGGAGTCATACCCAATGCGTCGGGGCCGATCAAACTCTTCTGTGACAACACTGGAGCTATTGCCCTCGCCAAGGAGCCCAGGTTTCACAAGAAGACCAGGCACATCAAGCGTCGTTTCAACTCCATCCGTGAAAATGTTCAAGATGGAGACATAGAGATTTGCAAAGTGCACATGGATCTGAATGTCGCAGATCCGCTGACTAAACCTCTCTCGCGTGCAAAACATGATCAACACCAGAACTCTATGGGTGTTCGATTCATCACAATGTAACTAGATTGGTGACTCTAGTGCAAGTGGGAGACTGTTGGAAATATGCCCTAGAGGCAATAATAAAAGTATTATTATATTTCAATGTTCATGATAAATGTCTTTTATTCATGCTATAACTGTATTATCCGGAAATCGTAATACACGTGTGAATACTTAGACCACAATATGTCCCTGGTAAGCCTCTAGTTGACCAGCTCGTTGTGATCAACAGATAGTCATGGTTTCCTGACTATGGACATTGGATGTCGTTGATAACGGGATCACATCATTAGGAGAATGATGTGATGGACAAGACCCAATCCTAAGCCTCTAGTTGACCAGCTCGTTGTGATCAACAGATAGTCATGGTTTCCTGACTATGGACATTGGATGTCGTTGATAACGGGATCACATCATTAGGAGAATGATGTGATGGACAAGACCCAATCCTAAGCATAGCATAAAAGATCGTGTAGTTCGTTTTGCTAGAGCTTTGCCAGTGTCAAGTATCTCTTCCTTCGACCATGAGATCGTGTAACTCCCGGATACCGTAAGAGTGCCTTGGGTGTATCAAACGTCACAACGTAACTGGGTGACTATAAAGGTGCATTACAGGTATCTCCGAAAGTATCTGTTGGGTTGACACGGATCGAGACTGGGATTTGTCACTCCGTATGACGGAGAGGTGTCTCTGGGCCCACTCGGTAATGCATCATCATAATGAGCTCAATGTGACCAAGGTGTTGGACACGGGATCATGCATTACGGTACGAGTAAAGTGACTTGCCGGTAACGAGACTGAACAAGGTATTGGGATACCGACGATCGAGTCTCGGGCAAGTAACGTACCGATTGACAAAGGGAATTGCATACATGGTTTGATCGAATCCTCGACATAGTGGTTCATCCGATGACAACATCGAGGAGCATGTGGGAGCCATCATGGGTATCCAGATCCCGCTGTTGGTTATTGACTGAGAGCGTCTCGGTCATGTCTGCATGTCTCCCGAACCCGTAGGGTCTACACACTTAAGGTTCGGTGACGCTAGGGTTATTAGGAAGACTAGTATGTGACTACCGAATGTTGTTTGGAGTCCCGGATGGGATCTTGGACGTCACGAGGAGATCCGGAATGGTCCGGAGGTAAAGATTTATATATGGGAAGTTGTCAAACGGACACCGGGAAGTTTCGGGGTCATACCGGTATTGTACCGGGGCCACCAGAAGGGTTCCGGGGGTCCACCGGGAGGGGCCACCCCTCCCGGGGGGCCACATGGGCTGCGTGGGGCAGGGAGCCAGCCCCTGGTGGGCTGGCCGCACCCCCCTCCCTTGGGCCCATGCGCCTAGGGTTGAGGGGGAACCCTAGAGGGGGCGCCCCCCTTGACTTGGGGGGCAAGCCACCCTCTCCCCTCTCCCCTAGGCCGCCGCACCCCCCCTAGATGGGTTCTAGGGGGCCGGCCCCCTTCTCCCTTCCCCCTATAAATAGAGGGGTGAGGGGAGGGCAGCCGAACCACCCTCCAAGGCGCAGCCCTCCCCTCCCCAACACCTCTCCTCCTCCATTGTGTGCTTGGCGAAGCCCTGTCGGAGTACTGCCTCTCCACCATCACCACGCCGTCGTGCTGCCGGTGGAGCTGTCTTCCTCAACCTCTCCTTCCCCCTTGCTGGATCAAGAAGGAGGAGACGTCTCCCGTCCCGTATGTGTGTTGAACGCGGAGGTGCTGTCTGTTCAGCACTTGGTCATCGGTGATTCGAATCACGTCGAGTACGACTACATCATCACCTTGCAAGCTTCCACACGCGATCTACAAGTGGTATGTAGATGCAAACTCTCTCCCTTGACTCGTTGCTTAGATGAACTCATAGATGGATCTTGGTGAAACCGTAGGAAAAATTTTAATTTTCTGCAACGTTCCCCAACACATTCTCCTCTACATTCCCGCATATCGCACAAGTCTTGTCTGGCGCAATTGTCCGCCTGTACTTATTCACCTTTGTAGCCAGGGTGTTTGTTGCTATCCTCCATGCAAAGATTTTGATCTTTTCAGGTATCTTTGCTTTCCAGATGAGATCCCATAAGCTCCCATCATCTATGCCGGTGGAGGAGCTGGATGTTTGTGGGCCTATCCCTTTGAGGGCCATAGCAAGTTGGTAGGCACTCTTGACTGTGAACATGCCGGATTTTTCGAGATGCCAAGCAATGCAATCCTCGGTCTCTCTGGCGGGGATTCTAATGTTCAAAATCTCTTCTGCGTCACAAGGGTTGAATATCTGGTTTACCAAAGTTCGGTTCCAGATCCTCTGACCGGGTTCGATGAGTTGATTAACCCAGCGTAATCTAGACCTTCTTATAAAGTTTGCTGTTTTTAGTCCCGCCTGCCTTGGAATCCATTGATCTCTCTGGATTTGGATGCTCTTGCCATCCCCCACTCGCCAGATTAGTCCCTTCTTTAATAGCTCAAGCCTGAATTCAACCCCCCTCCATGATTGTGACGCTTCCGAAGCGAAAACCGTATCCAGCAGTTCACCATTTGGGTAGTACTTTGATTTCAAAACTTTCGCACATAAGCTATCCGACTTCTGCAGTAATCTCCATCCCTGTCTAGCCAGAAGGGCCTGGTTAAACATGTGCATGTCTCTGAACCCAATCCCTCCTCCTCGCTTTGGTTTTATCAGCTTGTCCCATGCCATCCAGTGTACTTTGTGATGGCCATCCTCCTTTCCCCACCAGAATTCGCGTATTAGTTTTTCATACTTTTCACAGAAGCTTGATGACATTTTAAACACTCCCATGGTAAAGGTGGCAAGTGCTTGAAGTTCTGATTTCACATGCACATCTTTCGCGACAAAGGACATGTGCCTCCTGCCCAGTTACTGCATTTTTTCAAAAACCTATCCAGTATGGGTTCAAACTTTTCGTCCTTCATCCCGCCATCTGGTGTGGGGAGACCCAAGTATTTGCTTTCGAAAGTTGAACTTTCCACCTCAAGAGCCTCGCGATGCCGACTTGAACTGCATTAGGACACTTATCACTGAAAAGCAGTGAGCATTTGCTTGGGCTTAGAAGTTACCCTGTGCCTCTCTGAAAACTGTTAAGTGCGTGTTTGATTACTTTTGCTTGCTCGACCGTAGCCTTAAAGAAGAGGAGGCTATCATTCGTGAAGAGTATATTAGAAATACCCGGGCTTCCACGAGCTATCTTTATAGGGGTGATCCTTCCTTCGTTGCACTCCTTCCTTAGGGTGCGGGTTAGGGCCTCGGCTACAAACAGGAACAGATACGGGCTAAGCAGATCGCCCTGTCTTAGTCCTCTCGACGGCTTAAACTTCTCCAGCAACTCCCCATTTAGCTTAACTGTGTATCTGACAGACTTCACACACGTCATGATCCACTTCCTCCACTTGCTGCTAAAGCCATACTTCTCAAGGACCCCTTCTAGGAATTTCCAGTCAACTCTGTCGTAGGCTTTTGCTAGGTCCAACTTATAAGTGGAGTGGGTATTATGTGATATTTTGCTGTGCTGAATTTTGTGGAAACACTCGAGAGCGATCAGGGTGTTATCTGTTATCATGCGTCCTGGAATGAATGCACTTTGAGTCTGAGAAATAATGTTGTCCAGGAGAGGCCTCAGTCGGTTGACTAGACACTTGGAGATTACCTTGTAAATCACATTACAGAGGCTTATTGGTCTAAAATCCTTGAGGCATTTTGGGTCATTTCCTTTTGGTATTAACACAATTACTGTGTCATTCAAACCCTCCGGCATCACGCTGTCCTTAAAAAAATTCCTGAACTGCTCTCACCACATCAGATTTTAGTACACCCTAGTTTCTTTGAAAGAAACGGGCGTGAAATCCATCAGGTCCTGGAGCTTTGAGTGGGCCAATTTGGAAAAGGGCATCGCTGATTTCTTTCTCCACAAACTCCTTTTCAAGCTTCTTGTTTGTGTCATGGCTGACCATCTGTGAGAACAATGCTAGCAGGTCATGCGATATGACATTCTTATCCTCTGTAAACAGTTCCTTAAAGAAGTCTGTGGACATCCTTTGGAGGTCTTCTTTCTCTTCTACCCAATGACCCCGCCCGTCCTTCAATTTCATTATTTGGTTTTGCTTCCTCCTCCATGTGGCCTGGCGATGGAACCAGTCAGTATTTCTGTCTCCCTCCCGTATGTATGTTGCTCTCAATCTCTGTCGCCAGATGATCTCTTCTCTGAGTAACATTTCATCTAGTTTAATTGATATTCTCCTGATCTCACTGTCATTCGCTTCTAACGCTGGCTTATTCATCAGTGTGTGTAGCCTCTGACGCAGGCTGCTAGTCTGTCTATTGATTGAGCCAATTTTTGTTGTGCTCCATTTGCCCAACTCTTTCTGCATGACATTGATCTTCTTTTGGATCTCTTGCAGAGTCGAAACTGCACCCATACTATTCCAGCATCCTTCTACCGTAGGTTGTAGGGTCAGCTCCCTTTCCCACAAGGCCTCGTACCAGAAATCTTTTTTCCTTCTGTATTCCAGCCTTCTGCCGAATTGCAGCAGTAGTGGTAGATGATCAGACCTGGTAGAGCATATGTGTTCGACTTGACAATTTTGAAATCTCCTAATCCAGTCCGATGTGGCTACCCCTCTGTCTAATCTTGCCTTCACATTTCCTCTTCCGACCTGCTTGTTATCGTATGTCCAATCTGGCCCGCGGTATCCAAGATCATGGAGGTCGCACCAGTCCAGAGCCTCTCTGAAATCAGCCATGTGTCGCTCTGATCTTCTTGAACACGAGAAATGTTCACTTTGCCATATCGTTTCGTTGAAGTCTCCGATCACCATCCATGGCGATCCAGAGATATGCTTAAGTCTCTTGAGCAAGTTCCACATATGTACTCTATCATGTGCTTTAGGTTCCCCATACACAAAGGTGCCCCTCCACCACTGCTCATTAGGGTTATTCCGAATCAACACATCTAAATAGCGCGGGCCAACTGAGAGCTTTTTTATTTCAACAGACTCGTCCCAATACAAGGCGATGCCTGCCCCTTTTCCAACTCCATCGTGCAGCATACAGCTTTTGAGGCCGAGCCTCCACCTAACATTACTAACTCTCTCTTTATTTTGCCTAGTCTCTGAGAGGAACACGATGGATGGGCGATGTGTGCTTACCAGGCACACCAGCTCTTGAACTGTCCGGGGTTGCCCTATTCCCCGGCAGTTCCAGCTTCAGATCCTCATGGCTCCTGACGGGCGCTAACCTTTGCGCCCGTCAGTTTACCGGGAGCCCCTGGCCCGTTTGCTTCCTCTTTCCCTTCATCCACCAGCCTCTCTTCAGCAAGAGTCCCCTTCTGTTTCTTGTAATGTTCCTCCGTAGTATCCTCAGCATCCGCTCCTGTTTCTGCACCTATGCCCACCTTGCGCTCCCCTCTCTTTCCAAGGACCGACGCGCTCTGGTCCTCTCCCTTTCTGATGGACATTCTTCCTGCGCTCTTCTTCACACGCCCTGTTGTGATCCCAACCGCAGCTTGCTTCATAGTGTCGCTGCCTTCCTGCTTCTCTTGGCCCTCCTGGTAATCGGGCAACAACTCCCCCACTTCCACTTCCTTCTTGTTTCCTTGATCCATACTAGGATTCCCTTCCAATAGCATTCTGTCCTCCCTTGGCCTCTGCGTTCCTGCATCTCCTGCTTTTCCATTCGTGGCAATGGCGTCCACTGCCTTCAAATTTGTTCCCACAATATTGGCCGGCTCGAACCCTGGGGGGTACTCGAGGCTCTGGCCGCTGTTCGCCCTCTCTTGGCCCAGGCCTGGAGTATTGTTGTTGTCGCCCCCTTCCCCAGTCGGTTTGCTGTCCAGCGCCATCAGCCCGTTAGCATCTGTTCCAGGACCTTGCTTATTCTTGTTCTCTGTCACCGGTCCCAGCCTGATCGCCTGCACCGCGGCAATCGCCTCTTGCACCAGTGGATCCGCTAGTACATCATCTGGAACGTCTCTGGTATACACTGCGGCCAGTGTCGTTGGTGCTGAACTCGCCTTGTACGGACCTTCTGGCTCGAACTTGAGGAATCTTCCGGCACTGGCTGTCTCCGGGACAATGAACCCACCTCTGCTACTACTCCTTTTAAAAGGGGAGGCGTGCAACGCTGCCGAGAACCTCATCTTTTGGAGGTTTGACAACAGCTTACATTCGCGTTGGCCATGCCCAAGGTATCCATAGAAACTACAGAAGCGGGGGAGTCGCTCATATTTTACATTGAGGCGATACACAACATCCTCAGCGTAATCATGGAATTCTAGCTTGCTACGAAGGGGCTCATCAATGTCATGGTTGATCCTAATTCTGATGGACTCTCCCCAGATTCTACCCTCTCTATCCGCATCAACCTCAATCACCTTCCCAAGCTCGCTCCCGATTACACGTGCTACCTGCTCAAAGAACATGATGGGTGGAGCACCAAAAATGCGTGCCAGATCGGCATGTGGGCAACTTCAACATCCCCGGGTCTTGCGCCGCCATCCACCGCCACCATCAAGAATGGGTCACCCCGGTAGGTCCAGGGCCCATTATTGAGGATGAACCGGAGATCACCTTCCCTCTCAAACTCCAGCATGAACCTGTTGTTCTTCAAAGGCGAATAGTTGAGTCGCCCTCTCAGACCCCACTTGCTCTTCAGTTCTTGGAACAGCCCTCCCACTCCGAAGAGCTGGACTGAGAAGAACAGGCCGATGGCGATCCAGCGCGAGCGCATGCCTCCCCTCTCCCTTGATAGATCCAGGGCAACCACGCGGTCCTCTTACTCTCCCAGATCGGGGATTACAGGTGCGGCCACATGTCCCTGGCCGCCGCCGCCAGTGCCCAGGCCCGCCTGCATCCTTTGTGCCGCGGGGGTGCGATAAAGGTCCCCGCGGTCGCGGGATGATCCGCCTTGCTCCAGTGCTCTCATGCCCAGGCCACCGGCCGGAGCCCCGGCATCTCCTTGGACCTGCATCGCCTTCTTACCAGCGTTCTGGTTCTCCATGGCCTCAATGCTCTTGTTGGATGTGATCTGAGAATGTCTCTGTGGGTTCCCACCTCTCTCCGTTTGATTCTTTATACCCTCATACCCCCCCCCCCCCACTGCATAGTGGTGGATCTCCATGAGTTTTTGGAAGGACCAGATTTCCTATCCTTTCCTGCAGATTCAAAACCTCCCCTTTTGCCCGCGATCTTCCTCTGTCGTCAGGTGGATCGGATAGTTGCACCCCTTTATTATTCCCTTCCTTTCCTGCTTTATTTACTTCCTTGGATCTGTTGAGCAGATCCTCTCTCATCTCTTTCATCTTTTCCCTGATCCTTGACATGCGCTGATCCATTCCCTCCTCCCCTGAACATGCTTGATCTCTTTTGCTCTTCTTCCTTTCCGTCGCGTATCTCTGTATCACTTTCCTTGTTTTGATCCATGATTCCCTCAGTCCCAATGGATCTCCTCCTTCTAACAATCCCGATCCGAACCTGTTACCGCATCTCCGCTCTTGGTTCACCGGAGGGATTTTTGCCCCACCGGATCCGATCTCCGATCGCCTCTGTGTCGCCTCGGTGGGGGCTCCGTAAATTCCGCTCATATCGGCTGGTAAATTTTGAATAATAGGTGGTCGGTTCATATCGGCTAGTAAATCCTCCATTTTCTGGACACTCTTGTATATGGCACATATGGCATGGCAGCAAGGAAGGCCTGCCAGCTGAAATCCTCCATTTTCTGGACACTCTTGTATATGGCATATACGCATGACACAAACCTGCAGCCATGTATTCGATCTAGATGGGCTGCAGCCGTTGATCATAGTGTTGTGTGAATTTCGTCCGGCAACCATCGCATGTACAGTAATTTGGTTTGTTAAACAATGCTTCCTCCGTCCCAAAATAAGTGTCGCAACTTTATACTAACTTTATTATAAAGTTGTACTATGTACTAAGGTCGAGATACTTATTTTGGAACGGAGGGAGTACTGTCCAACAGATGGTGTTGTCCATCTGTACAAAGGTATCGTCTATCTAGCACTGCTACACGTGGCGCTAGTGTTATTCCCTAACCCTAGCGCGCTACCAAATTACAAACAAAATGCTAAGAGAAAATTTAGGAAAAGTCTACCAACATCTAAACCTATGATATTCCAAGTGTAAATTTGAAGTACACCTCATGAACAAACCGGACCAACTATGTGTATGAATCAATATCACGTCGAACACCTAAAAGGTGACCAACCGGTGATTTGTGAAGTTAAGAGCAAGTCTAATAAGGTGCAGTTAACAGACTATAAATATTAATTCGTCCCATAATGTAAGACATTTTTTACTCTAGTGTAGTGTCAACAAATGTCTTACATGGAATGGAGGTAGTATTATATTTTTGCTGAGTTGGATGAGATCGAGAACCTGTTTGTTTGGGCTTTTGCAGCTTTTTCATTTTGACAAAAAGCCACAAAGACTCCTAATTAGGGCTTTTTTGCTCCTGCTTTTGCCTTATGAAACAATATTGTTATATGATGGTATAAGCCAAAAGCCGATGCAAAAAAAACTATGATTTTTTTTCTTGCCAAAGTAGAAAAGCTGCAAAAACGTAAACAAAAGCTCAAACAAACAGTGCCGTAGTGATCTAAAAAGTTTTATATTACTTTACATAGTTAGTACAACAAGGGAAGGATCACACTACATAATCATGCCTGGGAATGTAATTGTGTTTGATGATTCTCGTTGACAAATATTGTCTCTCTCTACTTTCTACAATGATCTAATCGTGTACTCCCTCCGTCCGGTGAAAAATATACATATAAATTTTTTAGGACAAATTATGGAGTGGGATAAAAAATGCATTGGAAAAGTGCAAGCCACCATCTCTCTCCTTTTTAATTATGCTACCTCCGATGACCTAAGTGCATGTAAAAATTAAGGAGACCATGTGTAGAAAGCTATTGGTCTTGATTACCGTGTGATGAGAGAAGAATTTTTTTCTATTTTAATGTGCATTGGAAAGATAGATATACATTTTTTTGTGGACAAATTTTAAAACCAAATGTACAATTTTCACCGGACGAAGGGAATATATTGTAGCATTTTCCATGTCACGTGTTTATAAAAAAAATTACATCAAATTGGCCCTTGCGTTATACTCCCTTTGTTCCTAAATATACGTCTTTTTAGATATTTCAACAAGTGACTACATACGAAGTAAAATGAGTGAATATACACTCTAAAATATGTCTACATACATCCGTATGTTGTAGTCCATTTAAAATATCTAAAAAAACTTACATTTAGAAACGGAGGGAGTAGATCACACACTTCTTATGGTCTAGATTCCAGCTTGTAGCTATGTATAGTGTCTTTTAGGCTAAACTAATTTATAGGTGCCTCGCAGCGTGCCAATCATATATGCTCACTTGGAACACATGAACTAAAAAAACATGAATATAGGAAACACAAGAATTAAGAGAAATGGGAATACTTCAAATTGTTATTTGGATACCACACAGTAATAATACTCTCCTTGAGAACCTTATATTGTAGGGGAAGATGATACTCTCCTTGAGAACCTCATATCGTAGGGAAACGAGCTATACAACAACAAGATTGCTAAATCCCAGTCCATGAGACTTAAAGAAGTCTCGGTCGATGTTATATTCATGAGATCTTATATGGATTTTTTTTTTATTTTTCTTTCTTGCTTTTATATTTTGTGTCATTTAACTGAGACTTGGTCAAGTCACATTCGACTGAGATCTTGACACACCCACACAATAATAAAAATTACTTAAAAAATTTAATACACGCTGTACGGTCAGTGGGAAGTTTTTTTTTTGAACAAAGCAAGGCACCAGGAAGGTGCCCAATTTCCATTGACAGCTTGAAGAGTCATTACAAGGTTCAGAGGCCAGAGAATACAGAGCAGGAGATACAGCCAGAAAAAGAAGCTGAATGGAATAGCAAAGATAGGTTGAAACAAGTCAACCAGATGATCTGCAGCTAAAAGAATGAGAGAAGGGCACTTAGTAGATCTATCTTGAAAGTAAGAAGAAGCGTGAAAGTGTCTTCAATCCTGAAGAAAGCTTTGAAGAAGAAGCCTAGAAATCACAAATTAGTTGAAGCGTCCTCTGAGCTTAGTAGCAGTACACCTTGTGTAGACGGTAACCTGTGACAGAGAAGTGAGCTAAAGCTGCCGCCACTGGACAGAGGTCTGCAGCGTGTGATCGAGTTGAGCAAGACATTATAGGTTGATTTGTTGCCTGATACACCTGCTGAGCAAGGTTGTGAGCTACTCCATTTAGATTCCTGGAAATATGAAAGACCTGAGCATTGAGATTAGTATAACTTTTAATAAAAGAAGCCAAGTAATTTATGATATTCCAAGGCGTAGCAGGATGGGAGATATTCTTAGAAGCTACTGCAGAAGCAAGCGGAAGACAGTCAGTTTAAAAAGTAGGCTGCTGCACATTTAAGAAGTTTGCTAGCATAGCAGCACAAGCCAGGGCCGTGGCTTCCGCCTGAATGGGATCAATGGTTACAGGTGTAGAAGCTTGAATCTGAATGTTGAGCTCCCCATGATCAGCAGGGAGAGAAAAGTAGATACCAATACCTGTACCAACCTGTCCTCGAAGAGCACCTGGTATTTTTGAAGTTCGAAAAGCCGCATCGGAATAAATCTTCGGCCCCTTAATAATGAGATCAGATTGGATGGATTTGCCCTGCATAGGAATTTGCTGTTCATTATGAAGATTGTTAGTAACATTATGTTGGTCATCAGATGACAAAAGTGCCTCAGCTTGCATTGCACAATCCATACTAGCAGCCATAATGTGGATCCTATTAGGATGCCCTTTCCTGCGCTCGAAAAGGCAATCATTCCTAGCTTTCCATAAAGTCCATAAAAATTAAAAATATTCTGGAACGAAGCATGAGGATGATGTGAACCCATTAAAGAAGTAATGGTGGTAAGCAAAGAGTCCTGATTATGAACGAGAGCATCAGATCTAATATACCAAGGATGAGCATACCAGGCAGCTCTAGCAAAATGACAAAAGAAAAAAAGATGAAATCCTCTTGTTGAGTACATCTGGAGCAAATTTGAGGAATATGGTTGGAGAATCTTCTTGCTCTCATACCAGTGGGAAGCTTCAAAATCCGACCGTGACGCAAGGAGAAAGAAAACAACAGTGTCCATCCACGCCGACGATGGGGTTTAGAGCGAGCTCCAAACAAGGCTATTTGGAGGCTACGCTCGTTTTCGGAGCAAGATTTATAAATTTTGACGATTGCACGACTACTCTCCTGCAGCGACGTTTTGTGGTGCTGGTAGTCGTCCTGCCAGCGGTTATCATTACGGCGATCGGTACACGTACGACGCATCCGCCAGGGTCGCTCTTAAACCACGAATTTAGTGTGATATGAAGAGAAAACCTAGCGAGCCTGTATTTGGCCAGACGGACCGACGGGCGTACCGCGGCGCGTTCTTCCGTTTATTCGGCGCGTCCGGTCCGGTCTCACGTGAATGCGTCAGATCCGCGTATCCCGACCTCGTGTCCTTGTGCCCGCTCGTACACAACGCAGTCTTGCTACGAGCAGCCGAGTAATCAGGCTAGATGCTACCGCCATGCCATGCCATGGAGAGGCCTAGCTAGCCCTAGGCGGCAGCAGCAGAAAAGAAAGACTCGGCGTATCATATCGCACCGCCCGCAGGAGCGGGTAAAAAGCCATCGATCGCGTCGCGCCCAATAAGAAGCAGCAATCAATCCCTGCGCCGCGGATCCATGGATCCAGCCACCCAGCGGCTACCGGCTATCGGCTATGGTAGACTGGCGCGCGGGCGTAGGCTGTGGCCGCTGCTGCTGCTTTTAACGCGGGGGCAGAGCTGCAAACGGCGGCAGCGGCAGAGCAGGAGGGAGAAGAGAAGGGAGCCGGGCGGGCGCGTCAGTGAAAGCTGCCAGGCTGCGCTGCGTGCCCGGTGCGGTGCCCCCACAAGAAGTCTCGATCCCCCACTGGGCGCAGGCGCAGCGAGCGAAAGATGAGATCCCGTGGCCGATCGCAGCCGGTCGCGCAGAGGAATTTTTCAGCCGCAGACCCCACCCGCAGCCACTTCTTCAGACCTCACACACGCTGAACGCTGAAGCAGCACCCGGCCGGCCCCTCTCTCCTTCTCTCCTATCTTCACGAGCACACAGCATACACACGCTCTCTCCCTCTCACGTTGTCCTGTGGAAAGTAGAGGGATAAAGAACACAAGCGGCTAGCCCCTGTGTCCTGTAGGCCGTAGGCGTACACACACAGATACTCCAAAAGGGAGGAGAGAGAAGGCTACCTAGAAAGCTATGCTAACCTAGCTAGGGTAGGCTGTAGAGACTAGAGAGAGGGTAGCTAGGTGGTAGTAGGGTAGAGTCTTTTGTGTTTTCTTTTCTTTACTCTTGGATGCCCCTTCCTTCGCTGAGAAGAGAGATTCTTCTTTAAAGTGGATGGAGAGGAGGGGTTTCCATCCGTAGGCTCACTCAACTCAGCTGCTAGCCGCTACTCCTCAGAGGAGCATCTTCGTCTGCTCTTGCGCCTTTTCTGCTCGCTCGCTGCCTGCCTGCCTTTGGAGCTAAGCTTAGCCTAGGTAGGCGTAGCGGCTAGCTAGCCAGGGAGGGGAAGCTACTGCCCCCAGCCAGCAAGCGTGGCGTCGTCGGGGAGGCGCTTCCCATCGGTCTCCGCGGCCTACGCGGACTGGATCGCGTCGGCCGGCGGCGACGACCTCTCGCTCGGCTTCAATGCCGCTGGCGCGTCCGCCAACGGCCTTTGGGGACCAGCCTCGCGCCAGTCCGCCGCGCTCAACTACGGGATAACGGCTGCTGGTGATGTCGGCATGGTCGTCCTCGCCCCCGCCTCCTCCTTCCACCACCAGAGGGCCGCTGCTGCTGCCGCCGCGGCGGACGCCGCCGACCAAGGGTTCGCCCTCCTCTCCGCGGGGCAGTGCGGGCTCGCCGACCCTGGCGCTCCCAAGTCCGGCAGCGCCATCCAATTCTGGCAGTCGCACTCGCAGCCCCACACGACGCCGCCCGCCGCTGCCCCCGCCGACAAGAAGCAGGTCGTCTCCGCGGTGGACTACGGCGGCGTCTCCTCCGGATCCGGCGGCTCCACCACGTGCAACGACTGCGGCAACCAGGCGAAGAAAGACTGCCCCCACCAGCGCTGCCGGACGTGCTGCAAGAGCCGCGGCTTCGACTGCACGACGCACGTCAGGAGCACCTGGATCCCGGCCGCCCGGCGCCGCGAGAAGCACCCGCTCGGCGGCGACCTTTCCCCTCCCGCCGCTCCTGCCACGGCGGCCACCAAGAAACCGCGGTTCCACTCCTCCCAGACCACCACCACCACCACCACCTCTCGCACCTCCACCTCCAACGGCACCTCCTCGAGCCAACAAGGTGATCGACCAGCACAGACGCACATCCCAAGTCTCAGCAGTCAGCACACATAATTCAAGAAACTTGCACACTAATCACATCTTCTATCCCATCCTCTGCAGACGCGCCGTTCAGGGACAGCCTGCCGCGGCACGTGCGCGCGCCGGCGGTGTTCCGGTGCGTGCGGGTGACCTCCGTCGACGACGGCGCGGACGAGTTCGCGTACCAGGCGGCGGTGAGCATCAACGGCCACATGTTCAGGGGGTTTCTCTACGACCAGGGCGCCGACAACGGCCGCACCAGCAACGACGAGCCCAGCCACGCGCACGCGGCCGCCGTGCGTAGCATCTCCGACCTCCACCTCGGCAACGCCTCCACGGTGCCGCCGGACATGTACAACACCGTCAGCGGGGCGCTCATTCTCGGCGGGATGGGCTATGGTAACACCATGAACTGAAAACTATTAGTGCTAGCTAGTAAGCCTGGTGCAATAATGGTAGACATCCATCTTGTTACTACATGTCACCTCATTTCTTTCATCTCAATCACCAGTAGTGGTACTACCCTGTCTTCCATTTTGCTGCTGCATGCTGTGTGCCGGTGCCACAGCTAACTTCCAAGTCTTTTGTTACTAGAGGTTGGAAAGAAAATGAAAGGAAAACCAATCAGTATTTCCAAGGTAAACTGGCTGTTGTGTTACCATTTTTTTACTGAACATGTTTGCATATGTTGGGAACTGCAAATTATATACAGTTAAAATCACCATGGTCTGTGGGTCCTTCTTTAGAGTAATTTTTTTAGACAAAACCTTATTTGTAGTAATCACTTGACGCCATGGAGAGGTTGATGGTAGCACTATTGTTAATTTGGCAGCTGAAAAGTTTGACTCTTTGATGCTCTTCCTAGTCCCCACGCTATCGACCACTTCACTTCATCCTCTTGCGTGCTATGGCTTCCGAATTGCCAGTCTTGTTTACCTTGTTCAGCTAGTAGCACGTATACTCTATCGCTTCCCCAAATTTACGGGGTTGGTAGGATAGCAAGACCATGGGTTGGATTCTTACTTGCTTTGTATGTGCTGTTAAGCATCTTATCCGTGCATTGGAACTTGTAGCGGGAAAAAGAGAGCCAATGTGCAATGCATGTGGTGATAAGAATTCTCTTGCCCTCTTAAAATAATATGCAGCTGATAGTAAATTACTTGGGTCACGATCGTGGAAGCCAATAATGGTACAGTGCTCCATACATTAGCCTTGGCCTGTTTGCTAGTCCTAGTAGCTGCTTGTTAACAATATGATGAAGGGACATCTTCTCTTAAACTTTTGTTGCGAGCCCCCATATTTATTCCCCCTGCTGCCGGATCCCAAATCCAGAATGAAAACATGTACCCCTTTTTTCCAGGTGTTTTTCCGAGCTAACATATTTTGCAAAAATAAAACGTCTTATATTGTGGGACGGATGAAGTACTAAGGAGTGGCCATATCTCAATCAACACAGAACTAAATCTGTCTCCGCAAGTACACTTATAGAGATATATTTCCGACCAAGATTTCGCATCCATTCCATACTTGTAAAATCTCTAATTTTGATCAGATTGTTCTTAGCTGCGAGAAATAAAAAGATCATATTTTTATGAGATTTGTTAGTTTCAGTCTGTTTTTTTTTTCTTCATTCGTAAGCAGGCCAAGTTATCACACAATAAAGTCATCTTGTGCTGTGGATCTGTTCTACAACTTCAGTTTTAGGAGTGCAAATTACAAATGATTTCTGAAAATGGTACACCTAATTTTTCTTCCATGGGGAACCAACGATGTTTAGATCTGTATCGTAAGTTTATGGGTGTACCGAAGCACTGCTCTTTGTAGATTTTAAGCACTTCTAGAATGTCTACTATGTATTGAAAAATATATCAGTTAAAATAGATAAAGAACCACAGGGTTAATTTGGTGGCTATTTCCACCTTGTTGTGTCATGTCAAATGTGAGTTTGGTCGATTTGCTTGAGCCACCGCAACTTGAGGACGAAATTTATGCTGCGGTAGCTGGTCGAAGGGGTTGGGTAAGTCATCTTGTCATCAGCAAAGCCGCTGTTATCTCATGTGTTGTTTCTATGGGGATCTTTTGGCCCATGCTGCCGTGCCTAACTTTCGGGAGCACGGCTACTGTGCAGGGCGCTTGTTTTATTCGATGTGGTAGAGTTGGTGTACCATCATCTCCATGCAGCGGCCTGCCATTTAGTTTTATAGCTTGACCTTGACTTACTGCGCCATTGCTTTAACTTGTTCGATCTTTGCCAATGCCTGGTAATTAATTAGTCTGATTCTTTTTTTAATTGAGTTTATGAATGAAGTGCTATATGGTCCATAGTCACAGGCTGATTATGCTCCTGTAATCATGCCAAGTAATTTGGTTCTTGCTACTGTTTAACTTCCACCTTGATATTTAGTTTCTTGGAGACGACTTGACCAAACTGTGAATTTCAGTATACTTGTCCGCTTCAGAAAGTTGTTATTCTTTTGTACCATTCTTTTATTGCGGATCACTTATCAATGATTTCAGACGTTGCTTACAGTATTGATGAATATTCCAGCCCCAGAGCATCACAGAAATGAATAATATGTATGGTGTTACAGAGTTATAATATTTCAAAACTGAATATTATTTTTGTGCTTCTTGCACAGGGTTTATGGTGAATAATTCCTGTCCTAGTTAATCGTTTTCTGGCAAGAGTCTTTGTTCCAAATATTGAATGATATAACATTATGATTTCTCAGGTTAATTGTCTAAACTGTTATGAATATATATTTGGTGCCACAATAAGGTTATGAAGATCATTATGTCATGTGTCATTTTTTATTCGTGAAAACATTTCCCCCCACTAATTTGTTGGTTGTGGTTGACTTTTTTATGGGAGGTTGTGTTTGATTTTGAACTGAAGTTTTGTGAATGATAAGCAAATGTCTGTTAAGTTAGTTTTGTTAAATAGAAATCTCCAACCGCATTACTAGACTAACATTCTACTATACCACAAGGTAATTCATTGGCGTTTGCTTTTTCACCTAAGTGTGTAGACATGGATCCTTTAGCTTATAACATAACGACATCATGTTTTTTTTTTCTCTGGAACCTATTTACATTTGAGATGTTGGTGCTCAGATGACATCCTGAATATTCGACCGTTGTATAGCATTTTGTTGACTAGCTTTATTGTTTCATGCGCTTCTTAGTATAATCAAATTTTGAAATAGGCTTTCACCCCGCTTTATATATAAATCAACCAAAGCCCATACACCAAGTAGCACCGCACCGACATAAAAAGTCTACTAGGGCCACAACACAAGCAATCCTAAATAAAATATAAGAGAAAAGCGGAAAAAAAAGACCATGAAGTGGCCACAACATCAAAGGGGTGCCGGAGACGCTAGTCGATGAATTGTGGATAATACTTCAATGTTGCTTTAAATCAAATTCCTTGAAGGCATGCCATGCTATTTCTCATCATGAATCAACAACTTGCAATGAATAATTCCATGATATCTTTGTTTCCCCACAAAAAATAAGATAAATTATTGGTGATAGTTATTTTATTAGCTTGATTTCAGTCAAACATCACCCACAAACTTTCACATAAACAACACAGTGGAAATATGTTAAGATGAGCTTGTTTGTTTCTGCCAATAATAGTGAACTATGTTATGGTCGTACTAAGGGCAGTCCTAGTCGAAAGTGCCCTTCTTAAGTCGAGCTCAAATGAGATCGGGTGAACAGTAAAATAAAAAAAAGGTATGAAAACAAAATTTAAAAACTCTGACCTTTTTTGTTTGCAAGAAACATTGAGAAAAGTTCCACATGCATGCAAAATTTTGTGATGAACTGACATTTTTGGAGTTGTGGGCAAAAAAATTGATATGTTCCCAAAACAGTCTATTTTTTAGCATGGATTTTTGTTGTCCACACTTTCAAGAATGTGATTTCATCTTGAAATTTTGCACGCATGTAAAATATTTCTTAATGTTTGTTGCACAAAGTTTGATTTGTTTTCGGGATTTTACTATTCATGCAAGCTCATTTGAGCTTGAGCATAGATAGTCTGTGTCCCAGTCCTACTTTTTTTACTAATATATCTAATGACGTTAAATTGGAAGTTTAGATATAGTAGTCCCGGTGCACTACTCCCTTTGTCCCGGTTTATTAGGGCCCCTCGTATTTTGTGTCAAAGTTTGACATAAAGTTAACTAATAAAATATAAACTATATGTCATAATTAATGTTTTTGTGATTGTAATCCTCTTTTGGATACAAATTCGATGATATATTTTTCTGTAGCATATAAATCATGAGTTGTTATAATGGTCAAACTTTGACCTAAAATACAAGGGGCCCCAATAAACCTAGACGAAGGGTGTATATCTTAGTCTTGTGAAGTATCTAAAACAACCTCATTTAATGTCTTTTATGAGAGAAAAGTTATGAGATGTCTTGAATTTTGATGCTAGATCTACTATATCTAGATTTAGGGCCTCCTTCCGAAAGCACAATGTGCTTAGATGTGAGCGTGATAGGTAGTACAACTAACTGCTCGCTATATGAGTTTAATGCCATTGTATAGTCAGGCACTTAGGCTATCCATAGTGGGAGTAGCTTTAGATAAGTAACATAACGCATCTCAAGACATATATGCCTTATGTGGCATGGAGGTTATGAGGAGAGAGGTGCTTGTGGTAACATAATATGTACTGTAACATACACGCACCCAATGCAAAATGAGTCTAT
Organism: Triticum aestivum; assembly: GCF_018294505.1. Taxonomy (NCBI): domain Eukaryota; kingdom Viridiplantae; phylum Streptophyta; class Magnoliopsida; order Poales; family Poaceae; genus Triticum; species Triticum aestivum. The sequence continues at coordinate 452,214,482 of NC_057795.1, read as the reverse complement.
AATAAATAAATGAAAGGTGTGGGCATGACACATGCCATTTTGTTACTACCCAACTATGATGGTAGTAACATATGCATGTTACTAGTCTAAGTTACTACCCACATATGACTAGCCTTAGGAGGTCACTATACAACAATGTGGCTATAAGACGAGCCATAGGCGGGAGGGACTAAGTTACAACTAGTAACATACACGTTTACCCTAGGCTATGGTTACTACCTACGTAGTGGGTACTAACATATGTGTGGTGTCATGCCAAAGTTAACTTATTAGGTTATAGACTCATATTTCTTGAGATAGGTGATGTTTACCGGTAACTAGCTAAGGTTACCCAATTTAACCTCTCTCCTCATTAACTCATTGTCACATAGTCAAATTTGCTAAGTTGGACCCCATGTTACTCTTGAAGTTAGTCCCACTATGGCTAGTCTAAGACTAGGACTTTTTTCCCACATTTTCTCTATCTCTTTATATGTATCTGCCTAGGAGCACACATACTAGGATAAACTATTGCATGAGAACCCACTTCCTTAACTTTTTCATGTCTCTACTCCACACAGGAAAAATTGCAATGTAAGCGGGCTATAAGCCTGCTATTGTGCTATGAAGTGCTAAGCAAAATAAAGAGTTTAGCAACTAAAGTCCCCAATGCGTACATGCTTAACTTCTGTATCTAGATTAGACCTCTTCCAATGATTAAGATGGTACTACCTCTATATAGTTGCTCTCTCTTTCTGTTGGGAACGTAGCATGCAATTTCAAAAAAATTCCTACTCTCATGCAAGATCTATCTAGGAGATGCATAACAATGAGAGGCTGAGAGTGTGTCTACGTATCCTCGTAGACCGAAAGCGAAAGCGTTTGACAACGCGGTTGATGTAGTCGAACTTCTTCTAGCTCCGACCGATCAAGTACCAAACGTACGGCACCTCCGAGTTCTGGACACGTTCAGCTCGATGACGTCCCTCGCCCTCTTGATCCAGCAAGGTGTCGATGAAGTAGACGAGTTCCGTCAGCATGACGGCTTGGTGACGATTATGGTGATGTGATCCGCGCAGGGCTTCGCCAAAACACCGCGAGAATATGACCAGGGGTGTAATCTGTGGAAGGGGGCGCCACAAATGGCTAATAGTTGATCTTGTGTGTTGTAGGCGCCCCCCTCCCCACATATATATAGATTGGAGGGGAGGAGAGGCAACCAAGGGGACGCCCCAAGTAGGAGGAATCGTACTTGGGGTCCTCTCCCAATTCGGTCAACCCCCTTCTCCTATTCCTATTCGGAGTAGGAAGGGAAGAGGGGGAAGGGGGGAATCCTATTCCCTTTTTCCTTTCCTCCTTCCCCCTTCCTTCTCCAATTTGGCCAGCCCATATGGGGAGGGGGGCACCAGCCACAAAAGGCTGGTGTGTTTCCCCTCTTGGCCCATCAGGCCCATATCTTTTGCCGGGGGTGCCCGGAACCCCTTCCGGTGACCCGATAAATACCCGGTGCTTCCCGAACACTTCCGGTGCCCGAATACCATCATCATGTATATCAATCTTTACCTCTCGACCATTTTGAGACTCCTCGCCATGTCCATGATCTCATCCGGGACTTTGAACAACATTCGGTCAGCAAATCACATAACTCATATAATACAATATCATCATTGAAAGTTAAGCGTGCGGCCCTCGGGTTCGAGAACTATGTAGACATGACTGAGACACCTCTCCGATCAATAACCAATAGAGGAACCTGGATGCTCATATTGGCTCCCGCATATTCTATGAAGATCTTTATTGGTCGAACCGTTTTGACAACATACATTATTCCCTTTGTCATCGGTATGTTACTTGCCCGAGATTCGATCATCGGTATCTTCATACCTAGTTCAATCTCGTTACTGGCAAGTCTCTTTACTCGTTCCATAATACATCATCTTGCAACTAACTCATTATTCACTTTGCTTGCAAGGCTTCTTATAATGTGTATTGCCGAGAGGGCCCAGAGATACCTCTCCGATACTTTGGAGTGACAAATCCTAATCTCGATCTATGCCAACCCAACAAACACCTTCGGAGATATCTGTAGAGCATCTTTATAATCACCCAGTTACGTTGTGACGTTTGATAGCACATAAGGCATTCCTCCGGTATCCAAGAGTTGCATAATCTCATAGTCGAAGGAATATGTATTTGACATGAAGAAAGCAATAGCAATAAAACTGAACGATCATAATGCTAAGCTAATGGATGGGTCTTGTCCATCACATCATTCTCCTAATGATGTGATCCCATTCATCAAATGACAACACATGTCTATGGTTAGGGAACTTAACCATCTTTGATTAACGAGCTAGTCTAGTAGAGGCTTACTAGGGACACAGTGTTTTGTCTATGTATCCACACATGTATCAAGTTTCCGTTTAATACAATTCTAGCATGAATAATAAACATTTATCATGATATAAGTAAATATAAAATAAGAATTTTATTATTGCCTCTAGGGCATATTTCCTTCAGTCTCCCACTTGCACTAGAGTCAATAATCTAGTTCACATCGCCATGTGATTTAGCACCAATAGTTCACATCTTTATATGATTAAGACCCATAGTTCACATCGCCATATGACCAACACTCAATGGGTTTACTAGAGCCAATAATCTAGTTCACATCGCTATGTGATTAACACCCAAAGAGTACTAAGGTGTGATCATGTTTTGCTTGTGAGAGAATTTTAGTCAATGGGTCTGCCGTATTCAGATCCATATGTATTTTGCAAATTTCTATGTCTACAATGCTCTGCATGGAGCACTCTAGCTAATCGCTCCCACATTCAATATGTATCTAGATTGAGACTTAGAATCATCTAGATCAGTGTCAAAGCTTGCATTGACATAAATCTTTATGACGAACTCTTTATCACCTCCATAACCGAGAAACATTTCCTCAGTCCTCTTTAAGGTAACTAAGGATAATTTTGACCGCTGTCTAGTGATCCACTCCTGGATCACTATTGTACTCCTTTGCCAAACTCGTAGCAAGGCAGACAACAGGTCTGGTACACAACATGGCATACTTTATAGAACATATGGCTGAGGCATAGGGAATGACTTTCATTCTCTCTATATCTTCTGCTGTGGTCGTGCTTTGAGTCTTAGTCAACTTTACACTACAAAAAAATACACTTCCGTGATGATATGTGTTTGTCACAATAGGTCATGTTTTCTGTCATGCATGTACATCCATGACGATTTTATGACAGAATCAAGATAGTCATACCTGTGCTGTCGTAGAAGTGTTCCATGACATTACCAAAATTATCATCACGAAAGTGTCCACTTCCATGACGATAAATCGCGCGTCACAGAAGTGCTTTCGTCAAGGGTGACTGACACGTGGCGTCCACCGTAACGGAATGCCGTTAAGCTATCGGGTCCGGTTTTGGATCCGATAACCCGTTAACAGCCCAGACCAATGGGGATTTTCCACGTGCAAGTCATCATTGGCTGGAGGAAACACGTGTCAGCTCCACGTTGGCACATGTGTCACTCATCCAATGGGCGAGATGCGCCTATGATATGTTGACACGTGGACCGGCCCAAAAGTGGCCCATAAAGTTTAAATGGGCCGGCCCAACTAAAAGCCAAAAGATTTTACGGACCATAATTGGCCGGCCCATCTAAAGGCCCACGAGATTTTGTGAACCATAATGAGCCGACCCAGCTAAAGGCCCACAAGATTTTGCGGGCCATAATGGGCCGGCCTAGCTAAAGGCCAACAAGATTTTGCGGGCCATAATGGGTCGGCCCAGCTAAAGGCCCACAAGATTTTGCGGACCATAATGGGCCGGCCTAGCTAAAGGCCCACAAGATTCCACCGACCATAATGGGACAGCCCAGCTGAAGGCCCACAAGATTTTGAGGACACTAGTAGGCCGACCCATTAAGAGCTGCCATGTTTTGGGCCAAATGTCGCCCATATTTGATCCGGTCCATTAATAGCCTGCCACGTTCCGGGCCTAATAAAGGTCCATATGAGATCCGACCCGTTAAAATCCTAGCATGTTCTGGGCCAAATTACGGCCTAGATCAGGCCCGACCCTTTAAGAGGCTTTGGGCTAAATTATGGCCCATATCAGATTCGGCCCGTCAACTGGACGCTATGCTTTTGGGCCCACTTGCTAAAGGCCCATTTAGTAATTCATCCTGATATTAGTTTCGACCTGTTAAAGGCCCGTTTAACATTTCGGGCCTATATTTATTTCGGTCTGTTAAAAGCCTGTCATATAGTTGGGCCCAACTTTGGCCCGGTTTGCATCCAGCCTACTCACAGCCGATAATATGATTGGGACAAACAAGGACCGAGACAATTTTGGCCTGTTAAAATCCCGTGATTTGATTGGCACAATCATGGGCCGGGGTGCTGCTGCCGGCCCATGAGCTGTTCGGCACGTTTCAGGCTCAACCTACTTTTCAGCCTCCTAAAAGCCCATTGAGTTTTCTTGCGAAAATAGGGCCGGCGGTTTACTCGGCCTATTAAAGGACCGAATCTACTAGTGGGCCAGTTTACATTTAGGCATGTTAATGGACCAAGATGACGGGGCCCATGATGCGGATCATACATAGTGATTGCATGACGACCCGATTATGTACCGTAATTTTACGGTTTGGCCGGTTTACTGCAAAGACAGGATATATATACAGTAAAATAACTGCAGCATCGTGAATAAGAAAAAACCTGGACTATACAATAAAGAAATTATGACATATTACATTCACTGGGCATTAAAGTTCGCCACTATGATAATAAAGCACAAGCAGACAACAAATTACGTACACTGGGCATCAAAGATCGCCACCAGTGCAAATAAACATGCCGATAAAATAATATACAAAACCGACAGCACTTCAATAGAGTTCAAGAAAGGTTAGCCTACACGGGAGCTGCAGCACAAGAAACTGAGCAAGCTGATGAGACTGCGCTTATTTAACGCTTATATCCTCCTCACTGTGAAAGATAAATAAGCAGACAGATGACAGGTTTTGCACATATAAGTATTAGTGCTGACAATTCATCACATTTCGTACCGACGAATAAAGTGACACAATTTAAAATTGCATTAACACAATATGGTATTGTTCAGGTCAAGACATGGCAGGAAATGACATCGTGAAGGAGTTGGCAGCTTCACGACACCACTGGATTATAGATCAAGAACTCATAAGTATCAATGGTTAGTGTGCTGTCAATTTATCCCATTTCAGATTGGCAAATAAAGAGACAATTTAAATAATAGTAGAATGATATGACATTGTTCATAGTTAAGACATTGCAGAATATGACATTGTGTTGTAGTGGGTAGGTTCACCACACCACTGGATTACGGATCAAGAACAGAAGCATACATGCAGTGCAAGAGAAGATCACTTGCTCTGTGTAGTTTAAATTACATGGTATGAAGAAGGAACTTGGTTGTACAACTGAAAACTTAAATTGAGAAAGACAAACTTTTGTTTATGAACTACATAATAAACTTTAAACATGCAATTTGATGCAAACACCAAAAATAAATAGTTGTTGCAGTCATTCCTAACCAAATATACACAACAAAGTTTGAAGGCTTGAGAAGGACAAACTTACATTATTGGTGAAGACAGGCTCTATAAAGCCCTTGTCCATGCTGATGGGGGGGGCAATTCAAGAAGTTTACCACAGAATCTTCTTCATAAGCATTGTCTTTATTCTACATTTTGGTAAGAGTAAAATAGATGTGATAATATAAGAAACAATGGAGAATATTTAAGATAAGATGAAGAGTGATGCTACATAACCAAGTAGCTATAAATGTAAGTACAACGATATAGGCAAAAGGTCCAGCCAAGAGCAATGCAGAGCTAAACTTCTTCAGTACCATCGGTGTTATCCAACATTATGGTAAGAGTAAATATAGATCCGATGCATAGAAAATGGAGGGCAAAGGAAAATAAGCTGCAGAGTGATGGTACATGAACAAGTATACCTGTCAATATAAGTACATTGATAAAGGATAACAGGTACTTACAAAAACAATGTAGAGCTAAAAAAATTCATTGGTATTGGATATATTCTACACTAATGTAACCATTCATACAGATCAGATAATTTGGAGCGAACAATTGATAAGCTAGCTATCATGCATACTGCTGTCACATAATGAACCAGGTATGTATGCATGTACAGTGATATAGGACAAAGGTACTAACAAGAGCAAAGCAGCGAGCATCATATTTGCGATATCTTGTCGTTCTTTTCAAACTGGAATTCTTCTTCGAGCAGATTTCCTGCAAAAAAGATCCGTAAGGCACATGCGGAAAAGTAGAAGTTCAAATTGTCATGTGAGTTCATAGGCAGTACCTCATCCTCGGAATGAGACCAGTGCATAACAAGGTTTTTCCATTCAATGTCTTCTAAATTTAGCACATGAGACTTCACCGGAAATTCGTTTATAGACTTGCCATCAAAGTGTGATTTCCTCAGGTAACACCGATACTGCCGCAATGCTTCCTTGAAAAGTATAAGCAAGCTTTGCTCGTCTTGACTATCCAGATTGTGTTGGAAATATGCCCTAGAGGCAATAATAAAAGGATTATTATTATATTTCCTTGTTCATGATAATTGTCTTTTATTCATGCTATAATTGTATTATCCGGAAATCGTAATACACGTCTGAATACATAGACCACAATACGTCCCTAGTAAGCCTCTACTTGACTAGCTCGTTGGTCAACAGATAGTCATGGTTTCCTGACTATGGACATTAGATGTCGTTGACAATAGGATCACATCATTAGGAGAATGATGTGATGGACAAGACCCAATCCTAAGCATAGCACAAGATCGTGTAGTTCGTTTTGCTAGAGCTTTTCCAATGTCAAGTATCTCTTCCTTAGACCATGAGATCGTGTAACTCCTGGATACCGTAGGAGTGCTTTGGGTGTACCAAACGTCACAACGTAACTGGGTGACTATAAAGGTGCGTTACAGGTATCTCCGAAAGTGTCTGTTGGGTTGACACGGATCGAGACTGGGATTTGTCACTCCGTATGACGGAGAGGTATCACTGGGCCCACTCGGTAGTGCATCATCATAATGAGCTCAAAGTGACCAAGTGTTTGGTCACGGGATCATGCATTACGGTACGAGTAAAGTGACTTGCCGGTAACGAGACTAACGAGGTATTGGGATACCGACGATCGAGTCTCGGGCAAGTAACATACCGATTGACAAAGGGAATTGTATACGGGGTTGATTGAATCCTCGACATCGTGGTTCATCCGATGACATCATCGAGGAGCATGTGGGAGCCAACATGGGTATCCAGATCCCGCTGTTGGTTATTGACCAGAGAGCCGTCTCCGTCATGTCTGCGTGTCTCCCGAACCCGTAGGGTCTACACACTTAAGGTTCGGCGACGCTAGGGTTATTAGGAAGACTTGTATATGATTACCGAAAGTTGTTCGGAGTCTCGGATGAGATCCCGGACGTCACGAGGAGTTCCGGAATGGTCCGGAGGTAAAGATTTATATATGGGAAGTTGTCATACGGACACCGGAAGGTTTCGGGGGCATATCGGTATTGTACCGGGGCCACCGGAAGGGTTCCGGGGGTCCACCGGGAGGGGCCACCCCTCCCGGGGGGCCACATGGGCTGCGTGGGGCAGGAGCCAGCCCCTGGAGGGCTGGGCGCCCCCCCTTGGGCCCATGCGCCTAGGGCTGGGGGGGAACCCTAGAGGGGGCGCCCCCTTTGCTTGGGGGGCAAGTCCCCCCTCCCTGGCCGCCGCCCCCCTCTAGATCCCATCTAGAGGGGCCGGCCCCCCTTGCCCCTTCCCCTATAAATAGAGGGGTGAGGGGAGGGCTGCAGAACCAAGCCAAGGCGCAGCCCCTCCCCTCCCTAACACCTCTCCTCCTCCGTTGTGTGCTTGGCGAAGCCCTGTTGGAGTACTGCCTCTCCACCATCATCACGCCATCGTGCTGCTGCTGGAGCCTTCTTCCTCTACCTCTCCTCCCCCCTTGCTGGATCAAGAAGGAGGAGACGTCGCCCGTACCGTACGTGTGTTGAACGCGGAGGTGCTGTCCATTCAACACTTGGTCATCGGTGATCTGAATCACGGCGAGTACGACTCCATCATCACCGTTCCCTCGAACGCTTCCGTACGCGATCTACAAGTGGTATGTAGATGCAAACTCACTCCCTTGACTCGTTGCTTAGATGAACTCATAGATGGATCTTCGTGAAACCGTAGGAAAATTTTTAATTTTCTGCAACGTTCCCCAACAGATTGACCCTCGCCTACTTACAACAATGTAATGTAAATCATTGACGTGTTCAATCAGCAGAAAACATGAAAATAATAACCATGAATAATAGCACTTACACGTAAGTTGGACAGGAAGATGTGAAAATGGTGTTTGTCTTCACTATAATCTTCCCATGATGGGAATATATGCATGTAGTCCCTAACAACATTGAAAGCATTGTCTTTTAAACTGGGAATAACTGGAATGGGGTTCCAATCTGCAGGAATTGGCCGTCTCTGCAGTTGGGATAGGTCTTCGGCCGGTGGACTTGCTGTACTTTTTGCTGGAGTGGGATTTTTTTGTGGTACGGCTGATGCTATGGCAACTGAAATCGGTATACCTTTTTCTGGAGTGCAGGTCATGTGTGGTGGGGCTAGTGGTGGGGCCAGTGAAGTATGGGTATAGTCTGCTGTAGTCGGTCCTACGTTTTGTGTCACTGGTTGTACAACCAATATAAGTGGGGTGCTGTCTGATTTTGTCCGGCACCACCACGTTTTTCAAGGACTTTGCTGGTGCTCCTTTAGGTTCGGCAATCACCCTCTTCCTTTTTGATGTCTGATGCACAAGAACAACATTTGAGTGGAAAAACATGGTATGATGACAGATGTAATATGTATTGATAATGGATGGGCATGACATCTCGACATATATGATGAGTAAAAGCAGTGGCGGTGCAACAAAGTAGAAGAAATGCAAGAAAACATATGCAAGATACGCGCAATCAATAAAACCTTGCCAAATTCGAACAGGCAACTTGATGGGTGAATAGGACATGCCATATGCCTTTGACTCCTTGAGGTTAGAATATTCATCCGGATCATATTCTGAACAAGAATCAACAGGTGGGGAGCATATGAGTTTCATTGCATCCAAAATGGCACTCAATGCCTTGGTGCCAATTTTGTAAGTCATTGCAGTGTTTAGCTTCAAGAGTGGACTGCTGCTAGTGCGACACAAAGCCGTAGATATAACGGGAAAAAGTAAGCATCAAAGTAAAATCAGCAAAGTGGAACTTGTTGGAATATATGTGCTAGTATTGCCGGTACAGCTAGAAAGTCTTTGAATACCAGCTCTCTTCAACTGAAGGTGTGGTACTGTTAATATTAGTGTAACTCTGAAAGGCGACACAGCTCCCCGCATTTCCTTGCTATTCTTATAGGATTCAAGTGGGCAGGCCACTACAAATCCTATTCCTATGTTTACAAAATCCTATGAATCAAAGAGGCCCGAAGAGTTTAAAGTGTCCATCACAACCGACCGTATAGACCTCTACACTGCAAATGTCCCTGCTCATCTTCACTACAAGGAACATACTGTACTACTATCATACTCCCTCTGTTCCAAAATATAAGTGTTTGTAGAGATTTCCACTATGGATCACATACAGATGTATCCAGATACATTCTAGAGTGTAGATTCACTCATTTTGCTCCATATATAGTCCATGGTGGAATCTATACAAAGACTTGTATTTAGGAACAGAGAGAGTACTTATTAAAGAAGAACGGAAGAGGAAAATGCTAAAGAAGAGCAAGCAGATTTTGGATAATAAAATGTTTGTTGCGCAGTGCCCACACATGATGAACCAGAGCGCATTAAGAATGCAACTCCCTGCTGTCTCTCTATATGTGGTGCACGTGCTTTTCAAAAGTAAAGTAGGAACATTAGCTGACCAATTAAACGTTATCTGTTTTAGTAATATCAGCATCATATCAGATTTGTATTTGAGCAACAAGTTTGGAGTTATGAGTGGCATGTTGTTTAGCTTGATGGATTCAGGAGCAGTGCTAAGTAGGTATGATGATGGTACTGAATATAAATGCATGTCTGCATGCAAGTCGCCTGACTTTTGTCACTTGGGTCAGTCGACCATTTCAGGCGGTTGGATGAAGATCCTACGTCTCCTAACCCTTCTTCTTCCTCGTCTCTGATTCTTCCCATACAGAACACCGCACGGGCCGCCGACCAGACCACCGGCCCCCACCACCTGTGTCCTCCGCCACCCCTATACCCCACCCCCGCCCCCACCCGCGTCAAGTTTTCTTCGTTCGATGAGGCCCCACCACCGCCCCCACAACCATCGTCCCCACCCAAGCCCCTTCCTTCGCACCGGCGAACTCCAGCGAGCTCTGAAAAATCGACTGACCCAATTTTGAAATTTAGTCTACTGTGATTTAACTAGTGTGGAATATAAAAGGGGAAAGCCATAAGCATTGCGAGTATAGTGTTGAGCGTGCCATGGCGGATCTGAAGGTGCAAACCGGACAAAGGCAACTTCGCAACCAATGTTTGCTTTCAACTAGCAAGTAAGTGATGGACAAGAAATCAGAGTAAAGCATTGGCGAACTATTTTCTTGCTGTGATAAATAAGTTGAGCAGATACGAAAGAGTACCGCCTCTGGTGCGACACCATGTATGCATCTACTGAGAATTTGATGGTGCTGCGGTAGCGATGGCTGTCGGCGGCATGGAAGCAGATCTAGGAGGGTAGACGGTGGCCGCGGGGCGCGGTGGATGAGACGGTCGTAGGAGCGGCACCGACAAGGTGGACGACGGTGGGGATGAAGCGAGAGGACGGGATGCAAGGATCCCGGTCCGAAGCCGTGGATGAGAGAGGTCGATCTCTTGTAATGGACGGCAGCATCGGGGTATCATCTTCGGCATGGTGGAGGAGGACGGCGGTGGATGGGCTGGCGGACGGAGGAGGCTGGGGTGGAGAGGGTGTTTTGGCGCCCACGGAGTACGAATGGGGAAATGGAGGTAGAGAGGAAGGGGGAACCATGTCTTCAGGGCGCGCTTGTCTCAAATGCGAGGAAATTTACAAACTTAGCCCCCGTTTCAAATTTCCTAAATCACAACAATATTAGTCAGTTGGGGATAAGACGGTAATCTCACATACACCGAATATTTGCCTACGAGAGTTTGTTTTTGGCGCCCACCATGTATGAATTGGGGAGGGAGTCGATTTCGGCCGAGGAGACACTGTGTTTTGGCGCCCACCGTGTATGAATCCGGGTCAGAGGCGGTTATGTCATGTTTGAGTGAAATTACAAACCTACCCCTATCGAAACCTATAGAAATCGAGCCGATAGGCTTTGCATGTCAGGGATAGGCAGTAGTAATTTCCATCTCGCAAAATTTTGTTTTGGGCGGTTACTGCGACTTTCCCCGCTTTGTTCAAATTTTGCAGAGTGCACGTTTACCGTGCCAACTCAATTCAAATCCCGTTTGTATTCTATTTTTTCGGACAGGATCCATATTCGATTGGAATAAAAACAATGATCTCAAAATCATAAGGTTGAATTCAAAAATTTAAACCAAATTATGTTCTACTAAAATGTATGGATCATTAATATGTACCTATTAAATAACATAGATGCGCGTGAATTCATATGAGTATGCATGTTTGATAGATCAATTTTGGTTCGAGTATGGATTACATGTATCATCATCTCGAATTCAAATATTTGAATCCGTTTTATGTTGACTCCTTTCACGCCCATCTCTCTCGCATGCATGCTCCTTCATGTAGCTATCACGCTCTTTTCTCCAGCTCACCCGCACACTCACTTCATGTTTCTCCTATCCTCGCAAACATGGTCTCTCGATGTCTCCCTTGAGAAGTGTCACACTCTCCCTATCATTATACATTAGACGATTTTCATTATCTCTCATGTCTCTACCGTTCTCTTGTATCACTAGGTACCTAAGCTTTCTTTTTCACCACCACACACACAGTCTCCACTCGTCTTTCACTTTGTCTTTCTCTCTATGGGATTATCTCACACACCCTATATGTCTCTAGATATGACCCATACCACTAAAATTACTCTCTCTCTCTCCTGTAGACACAACATTTGTTGCGGTCTCCTTTTTGTCTCCATCCCAGACTGACATTATTCATTTGTTTACCGATTAGAAAAACTCCCCCTCTGTCTCTCACACACAACTCCTGCTTCCACTCCCCTTCCCGACTACCGTCTCTCTCTCTCTCTCACACACACAAAACTCTCGCTTTCGCACCCCCTACTCATATTTCTCTCACAAACATTTATCGACTAGCCTCTAGATAGGTTTATACACCCGCACACTTGTGCTTCCACTATCGCATACATGTCTCTCCCCCGCTCCTTGTATCTATGTAGATTTTTCTTCCCTTCTTGAGACACGCCCTCTCGATCGTGCACACACACACTATCGCCTCATTTTAAGCTGATACCTCTCGCACACACACTCTTTGTGTCTTTGTCACACATGCACTCTGTCCTCCTCCTCTTTCCCTCTCTCTCTCTCTCTCACACATGGGCTTTTTGCAACAACAAGCAAGATGCACATGCATTGCACGGAACATCAAGATGCATTTGTATGAGTAGTTTATCTTGTGGGAGAAAAGGATGAACGAGGGAAGGCCTTATTTGCAAATGTGGAGAGGGGTGTGGGTATATTTTTCCAAAATTGCCATAGTTTCCTTCCTATCCGTCAGATATAGATCGGACGGCCTATATTGCAGGATGGCAGTCACACGATCATCACCGACCATGCTTTTTATAAGAGTAGGGAGAAAAAACAGAGTTGGTGATGATGGTGGGCCTGCCAGCCTGCCATATAGGCTGTCCGATTTATATCTGACGGGTAGGAAGGAAACTATGGCAATTTACCCGCACTCCTCTCCACATTTTCAGATAAGGCCTTCCCTCGTTCATCCTTTTCTCCCACAAGATCTTGATGTTCCGTGCAACACACATGCATCTTGCTAGTAAGACTAGAAATTAGACATATACCACTTCTCGAATCTTGAAACCAACAACATTCCTCCCTTATCTCATCAAAACTGCCAAAGGAATATATTTTGAGTGAAACATAACACATTTTTAGTGATATACATATTTCAAAACTAGACTCTTTTTTCTATCAAATCGGTGAATATGTATTAATCTACTTTGATCGTGTGGCAACTTATTGGCACATTGCTAGTAGTTATTACCACTGTATAATTTTTTGGACACTAGACAAACGATGGAGTACATATACGAAGAGAAGAGGTGCACACACGTAGTCGGTCTCTCGCTGTCTCGCACACATGAGAGTTACGTAAAGGCACCATTAACAAATAAACCCTAAAACCCTAGGTGCACGATTGCTGCATGCGCGGGTACCAGGTACATGGTGGGGCGCACCTTTGTAGGAATAGTTAGCTCGCGTGATAATTTGATCCGTAGGAGTTGATGGTCGGGACCACAGGTGAACGACTTGGAGGCGGTGGCTCGCTAGTTGCCACAGATCGACTAGCCACGTTTAAAATATCATTTTTTAGCGGGGTTAAGAGTTCCGATTTTCAATGGCGCGTTATAAGTACTAAGTAGTTTTTAGAACAATTGGTATGGAGCGATAATGGAATTCATAACTACTACTACGTACCTCCTTGGTGTATGATTGTATGGGTTTATGTTGCGAGATGTTGAACCTGGTAGTTCTAGGGAAAATACTATGGTTTAGATGTTGGTTTTCAGTAATGAAAATCGGAAGGGGGAAACCCTTCTTTGATAAAAAAAACTACTACCTCCGTTCTGGTTTACTAGTCCCCATCATATTTTGGGTCAAAGTTTGTCCATGAATTTAACTTGTAAAATGTGAATAGAAAACGAGATTTTGTTATATCCAAACAAAAAAGGACTGGAGGGAGTGATTGCTCTGACACGGACACGATCTTTCATAGCACAGGCATTGAACCGGTGCGTCGGCCAAGAGGGCCCCACTCGCTGCAGGCCCGGCTGAACACGCCTCCTCGCCGCATGTAACCGGCTTCACACTGCCCCACCCGCCTCCATTGAATCCACGCGTGTGTCGGCAACATGTCCTTCCGCGAGCCGGCCGACATTTTAGAACACAAAAATGACCAAAGTATAATTAATTACGCATGGTCTTGACTTGTTGTGCTCGCACTGGTAGCAGGAACTAGAGGTTTTTCTTTATTTATAACTCTCCTCACATTTTTTTTGGGTTTGAAGTGAATCATGGTTGTGGACATTATCTATGAATGTGCAGATATGTGTGAACATGAGTTTGATGTGGAAGTTGAACTTGGAATGTTGGGCTTGTGCGTGAACTATACCATGTCCAATGCTTCATCTGTTATTGTTTGGAAAGTAATTGCTGTTATTACATGACCCAAAAAATATATATTGTGCCACATCAGTAGATGCACGGACATCACAACATGCATGCTGACTGGATAAACATTTGAACCTAGTTATTATGAAGGAAATTTTGTATTGACAATAGTTTTAGATAGCAGGAGACGCCTAGCCTGCTCTGCCTTTGCTAGCTTATTTCTGGCTTCTTCCATCTCTTCTTTGGCTTCGGTGAAGAGAGCATCTGATTGCTCTTTTCGCTTCTTCAGAAACTTAGCTACATTCTCAAGGGCTGTTGCACGCTTTCTTTCAGCCTTTACTAGAGCCACGAGGACACGAATAGCTAACGAATCCACCTGGCTTGTGTGTAATCCAACATCATCTGGGAATTTGCACCGTGTGTCTAATCCAGCATCATTAGGGAACTGGCACCTTGTGTGTAATCCAGCCTCATTTTGGAAACATGATCTCGAGGTTGACCATACTTCCCTCCACGCAGGAACTGCATCCTGACATGAAGTTACTTCTTTTTTAGATCAATACTCAGAGCAACCCAGATCCATTTAGTAGAAGCCAAATAAACATGACTCGAAGAAGTGAATTCAAAAGGAAAAAAATATAAAAACAGACTACAAGGTTAGAACACCCACTTCCTACATCAAGCTAAAAACAAAAGCATTAGGATGATTAAGACTCTTCTTATTACATATCAAAGAACAGAGGGCTAAGAGAAACAGAAACTACAACATATACACATCGAAGAACACGAGGCTAAACGAAAGTAATTGAAAGGGTGTTACTTACCAAAGCTCGTTTTACAGGTTCAGTGCAGCTCCTCTTTAACTTGCCACGCTCCTTGAAGATGTCCCTAATATCCCGTGTTTGGTCTTCATTGCTCCTCTGCATGTTCGCACTCGTGGTTTTAAAATCTCAACATGGGAAGAAAAATATACTACTAGTAATACTCACGCGTCTTGTGGGCAACATTAAAGCACTCATCTGCCATGGTAGAGCATCTCCAACAGAATCGCAACGCGCGGCGCTTTAAAAAAGCGTTTACAGTGCTGAGATCGAGAAGTAGAGATAGAGAGTAGAGACTAGAGAGTAGAGGATAGTTCTCAGCATAGATAGATAAAAAATAGACAATTCAACTACTCCTTGTTGTCTGACTCCTCCTCGGTGATGTCCTCCTCTGACGTCTGAATGTAGGCATGAAGATATCGATCGTCGTTAGATTCCCAGGGCGACGCTGCTCCTAGCCTCATGCTGAATTGAGCGTACGCTATTCGCCTATGCTTTTCCTCGCGATAGGCGGCTCGCTCTGCCATCCTCTTCTCCCTCTTCGCCCTCCTTTGCGCGTAGAACTCGCGCTCGTTGATGATGTCATGCGGGAAGCGTTGGCACCACAACGCCATGGCTTCCTCATACATCTCGCACCGAGATGGTGCTCCCACCTCGCGATGATCCTCGTCGGTGATAAGCCACAGCAGAGGCGCGAGATCCTGCACCCGCTCCCGCGTCGGCACATTGGGGAAGTTCAATGTTCTATGAGGCCACCGGAGGCGCCATGCCGCCGCATCGTATGCGCGGGCGGCCTTGTTGGCGGTGTCGAAATTGCCGAGGCCGAGGCGCATCCCGCGGAACCGGATCTCGGCGGAGAAGCCGCCAGAGGGGCGTGCACAGACGCTGCGGTATCCCCAAGTTTCCCGGTGATGCGGCGGCGAGGCGAGAAAGAGTGGGGAGAAAGCGGTGGCGAGGCACAGAGCGAGGAGAGAGCGGTGGCAAGGCACAGAGCGGTGGGAGGGTGTTGGATTTTGTAAAGCGCGTCGGACGCCGCGCGCCAAAACTAGCGCATGCCTGGCCACTTTTTCCCGTGCGTGCGCGATCCTTTCCCGACATCCCTGCTATCTCTACTCTCTTCTCTACTGTTATATTTATTTTATATTTAATATTTATCTCTACTTCTCTACTCTCTACTTTTTTTCTCTACTCTTATAAAAAACAGAGTTGGTGATGATGGTGTGCCTGCCATCCTGCAATATAGGCCGTCTGATTTATATTTGACAGATAGGAAGGAAAAAATGGCAATTTTGCAAAAAGATACCCACATCCCTCTCCAGATTTGCAAATAAGGCCTTTCCTCGTTCATCCTTTTCTCCCACAAGATAAACTACTCATACAAATGCATCTTGATGCGTGCAACGCATGGGCATCTTGCTAGTTCTAATTTTTTTCCATCATTTGCCACACTACTGGTTGCAGATGAAGAACCTACCCAAGAACAGTGCAATACATGAGCGACGCACAATTACAAGCTGATATTCTGTTGGACAATGGAGGCTATAACCAATTACTTTTATGGGAATAATAGCAACCTGGAAATTTGAAGGGTAGGTATGAACAAAATTGGAACTGCACATATACCACTAAGTGATTCAATACACACATTACCAATCGAGGAGGAGAACGATGGTCGCGGCGGCCTCTGTGCATCATGGTCAGCAACGGGAGTCAGCTCATTGTCCATGACGGTGGTGTTTCTGCGCTTGGCGTCGGCTTCCGGGAAGCAGATCCGAGACCATGGAAGATAGTGATGGGGAAGAGGCTCCGTGTACGACGACGATGGTGGACCAGCTTCAGTGCGGCGTACGAGGTTGTCGATGAGGCAGATGCGCTGTGGTGGACGAGTGTACCGATGTAGAAGGGGAGGAGAACGAAGGCCGCGGTGCCAAGGAGAAGTATATTTTAGTGTGGGGATAGAAATTGGGGAGTATTCAGGTGGACTACTCTGGGTGCCGGGGTGGGGTTGGCTGGGTAGGTTGAACCTGAAGTTACAAAAATAGCCCCCTACCAAGCGTCATCTGTAGACCTGTTTCGAAGGCTATGATGGTAACTTCCCACTGCTCGAATCAGGGTCGCGGGAGATTTTCCCGCCGACCTCAAAATTTTGTGACACTGAACTCCCCGTGTGGCGTGCTGGGTGATTTGGCTAAGTGATACGTCTCCAACGCATCTATAATTTTTGATTGTTCCATGCTATTATATTACCTATTTTGGATGTTTATGGGCTTTATTTTACACATTTATATCATTTTTGGGACTAACCTACTAACCGGAGACCCAGCCCGTATTGCTGTTTTTTTTTGCCTATTTCAGTATTTCGAAGAAAAGGAATATCAAACGGAGTCCAAACGAAATGAAACCTTCAGGAGCGTGATTTTTGGAACAAACATGATCCAGAGGACTTGGAGTGCAAGCCAAGAAGCAGCCGAGTCGGCCACGAGAGTGGAGGGCGCGCCCACCCCTCCTGGGCGCGCCCCCTATCTCGTGGGCCCCTCGGGCGGCCACCGACGTACTTCTTCCTCCTATATATACCTACGTACCCCGAAAACATCCAGGGAGCCACCGAAGAAATATTTCCGCCACTGTAACCTTCTCTATCTGCGAGATCCCATCTAGGAGCCTTTGTCGGTGCTCCGCCGGAGGGGGAATTAACCACGGATGGCTTCTACATCAACACCATAGCCCTTTCGATGAGTTGTGAGTAGTTTACCATAGACCTTCGAATCCATAGTTATTAGCTAGATGGCTTCTTCTCTCTTTTTGGATCTCAATACAATGTTCTCCCCCTCTCTTGTGGAGATCTATTCGATGTAAACTCTTTTTGCGGTGTGTTTGTCGAGATCCGATGAATTGTGGGTTTATGATCAAGTTTATCTATGAGAAATATTTGAATCTTCTCTGAATTCTTTTATGTATGATTGAGTTACCTTTGCAAGTCTCTTCGAATTATCAGTTTGGTTTGGCCTACTAGATTGATCTTTCTTGCCATGGGAGAAGTGCTTAGCTTTGGGTTCGATCTTGCGGTGTCCTTACCCAGTGACAGAAAGGGTTGCAAGGCACGTATTGTATTGTTGCCATCGAGGATAAAAAGATGGGGTTTATATCATATTGTTTGAGTTTATCCCTCTACATCATGTCATATTTCTTAATGCGTTACTCTGTTCTTATGAAATTAATACTCTAGATGCATGCTGGATAGCGGTTGATGTGTGGAGTAATAGTAGTAGATTCAGGCAGGAGTCGGTCTACTTGTCAAGGACGTGATGCCTATATACATGATCATGTCTAGATAATCTCATAATTATTCGCTTTTCTATCAATTGCTCGACAGTAATTTGTTCACCCACCGTAATACTTATGCTATCTTGAGAGAAGCCACTAGTGAAACCTATGGCCCCCGGGTCTATCTTTTATCATATAAGCTTTCAATCTACTTTTATTTGCATCTTTACTTTTTGCATCTATATTATATAATACCAAAAATATATTTATCTTATCATATTATCTCTATCAGATCTCACTTTCGCAAGTGGCCGTAAGGGATTGACAACCCCTTTATCGCGTTGGTTGTGAGTTCTTTGTTTGTCTGTGTAGGTTCGTGGGACTTGTGAGGAGCCTCCTACTGGATTGATACCTTGGTTCTCAAAAAACTGCGGGAAATACTTATGCTCCTGTGCTGCATCACCCTTTCCTCTTCAAGTAAAACCAACGCAAGCTCAAGGCGTACCAAGAAGGATCTCTGGCGCCGTTGCCGGGGAGGTCTTCGCTCAAGTCAATACATACCAAGTAACCATCACAAACTCATCTCCCTCGCATTTACATACCCTTTCCTCTTCGCGTTTTATTCGCCCTCTCTTTCCCAATCTCTCTCTCCTTTTCCGCTTGCCTTCTTCTTCCTCTCTCTTTCGCTTGCCCTTTTTCTGTTTGCTTGTGTGTTGGATTACTTGTCGCCATGGCGCAAGACAATACCAAATTGTGTGATTTCTCCAATACCAATAATAATGATTTCCTTAGTACTCCGATTGCTCCTCTTAATGATGTTGAGTCTTGTGAAATCAATGCTGCTTTGCTGAATCTTGTTATGAAAGATCAATTCTCTGGCCTTCCTAGTGAAGATGCCGCTACTCATCTAAACAACTTTGTTGATTTGTGTGAGATGAAAAAGAAAAGAGATATGGATAATGATATTGTTAAATTGAAGTTATTTTCATTTTCACTTAGAGATCGTGCTAAAGTTTGGTTTTCTTCTTTGCCTAAAAATAGTATTGATTCTTGGAACACGTGCAAAGATGCTTTTATCTCTAAGTATTTTCCTCCCGCTAAGATCATCTCGCTTAAGAATGATATTATGAATTTAAAACAACTTGATCATGAGCATGTTGCCCAATCTTGGGAAATAATGAAATTTATGATTCGCAATTGCCCTACTCATGGTTTGAATCTATGGATGATCATACAAATTTTTTATGCCGGATTAAACTTTGCTTCTAGAAATCTTTTAGATTCGGCCGCCGGAGGCACATTTATGGAAATCACTTTAGGAGATTCTACAAAACTTCTTGATAATATTATGGCTAATTATTCTCAATGGCACACCGAACGATCTACTAGTAAAAAGGTGCATGCTATAGAAGAAATTAATGTTTTGAGTGGAAAGATGGATGAGCTTATGAGATTGTTTGCTACTAAGAGTTCTTCTATTGATCCCAATGATATTTCTTTATCTACCTTGATTGAGAATAGTAATGAATCTATGGATGTAAATTTTGTTGGTAGGAATAATTTTGGAAACAATGCTTATAGAGGAAACTTTAATCCTAGACCGTTCCCTAGCAATCCCTCTAATAATTATGGAAATTCCTACAATAATTCTTATGGTAATTTTAATAATATGCCCTCTTATTTTGAAAATAGTGTGAAAGAATTTATGATCTCTCAAAAGAATTTTAATGCTTTGCTTGAAGAAAAATTGCTCAAAGTTGATGATTTGGCTAAGAACGTTGATAGACTTTCGCTTGATGTTGATTCTCTTAAACTTAGATCTTCTTCTCCTAAGCATGATATCAATGAGTCTCTCAAAGCTATGAGAAGTTCCATTGACGAGTGCAAAGAAAGAACCGCTAGATTGCGTGCTAAGAAAGATTGCTTTGTAAAAGCGTGTTCTTCTAGTTCCTATGGAAATAATGATGAAGATCTTAAAGTTATTGACGTGTCCCCTATTAGATCTTTGTTTTGCAATATGAATCTTGATAATAATGGGACTGGAGATGAGTCAACTTTATTTAGGAGGTGTCCCAAGAATTCGGAGTTTTTAGATTTTGATGCTAAATTTGGTAAAAGTGGGATTGGAGAGGTCATGACTTTAAATAGTATTGAACCCACTATCTCGGATTTCAAGGAATTTGATTGTGATAATTGTTCTTTATAAAGTTTTATTTCCTTATTGCAATCCGTTGTTAATTCTCCTCATGCTTATAGTCAAAATAAAGCTTTTACCAAACATATCGCTGATGTCTTGATGCAATATTTTGATGAAAAACTTAATTTGGAAGTTTCTATACCTAGAAAACTTAATGATGAGTGGGAACCTACTATAAAGATTAAAATTAAAGATCATGAGTGTTTTGCTTTGTGTGATTTGGGTCCTAGTGTTTCTACGATTCCGAAAACTTTATGTGATATTCTAGGTTTCCATGATCTTGATGACTGCTCTTTAATTTTGCACCTTGCGGATTTAAAAAGCCAATGGGAAGAATCAATGACGTCCTTATTGTTGCAAATATAAATTTGGTGCCCGTTGATTTTATCGTTCTTGATATAGATTGCAATCTTTCTTGCCCTATAATTCTTGGTAGACCTTTCCTTAGAACGATTGGTGCGATTATTGATATGAAGGAAGGGAATATTAGATTCCAATTTCCATTAAAGAAAGGCATGGAGCACTTTCCAAGAAATAAAGTCAAATTACCTTATGAATCTATCATGCGAGCTACCTATGAATCAAATGACAAAGATGGCACTACTTAGATCTATCCTCGCTTTTATGCCTAGCTAGGGGCGTTAAACGATAACGCTAGTTGGGAGGCAACCCAATTTTCTTTGTGTTTTTTGTTTTTGTTCATGTTTAGTAATAAGTTTTGCATCTACTTCCTGTTTAGATGTGCTTTTATGTTTTAATTAGTGTTTGTGCCAAATAGAACCTATAGGATAACCTATGATGATAGTTGATTTGATTCTGCTGAAAAACAGAAACTTTGCGCTCACGAGCAAAAATTCAATAAATCACAGAAACGATATTTTGCATTGATTATTTTTGATGCTATTCAATAGACAAAATTTTTAGGACGGACTATTTTGGTAGGATTTTTAAAGTTCCATAAGTTTGCGTTAGTTACAGATTGCTACAGACTGTTCTGTTTTTGACAGATTCTGTTTTTCGTGTGTTGTTTGCTTATTTCGATGCATCTATGGCTAGTAAAATAGTTTATAAACCATAGAGAACATGGAATACAGTAGGTTTAACACCAATATAAATAAAGAATTAGTTCATTACAGTACCTTATGTGGTGGTTTTGTTTTCTTTCACTAACGGAGCTTATGAGATTTCCTGTTGAGTTTTGTGTTGTGAAGTTCTCAAGTTTTGGGTAAAGCTTTGATGGACTATGGAATAAGGAGTGGCAAAAGCCTAAGCATGGGGATGCCCATGGCACCCCAAGTTATTCAAGAATATCCAAAAGCCTAAGCTTGGGGATGCCCCGGGAAGGCATCCCCTCTTTCATCTTCGTTCATTGGTAACTTTACTTGGAGCTATATTTTTATTCGCCACATGATATGTGTTTGCTTGGAGCGTCGTGTATTATATTAGTCTTTTCTTTTTAGTTTACCACAATCATCCTTGCTGTACACACCTTTTGGGAGAAGCTTACTTGATTGAAATTTATTAGAATACTCTATGTGCTTCACTTATATCTTTTGAGCTAGATAGTTTTTGCTCTAGTGCTTCACTTATATCTTTTAGAGCACGGCGGTGGATTAATTTTGAAGAAATTGTTGATCTCTCATGCTTCACTTATATTATTTTGAGAGTCTTTTAGAACAGCATGGTATTTGCTATGTTTATAAATTGGTCCTAGAATGATGAGCATCCAAGTTGGGTATAATAAAAACTATCATAGGAAGTGAATTGGATGCTATGATCAATTTGATACTTGATAATTGTTTTGAGATATGGAGGTAGTAATATTATAGTCATGCTAGTTGGGTGATTATGAATTTAAAGAATGCTTGTGTTGAAGTTAGCAAGTCCCGTAGCATGCACGTATGGTTAAAGTTGTGTAACAAATTTGAAACATGAAGTGTACCTGGCTTGTGCATCCTTATGAGTGGCGGTTGGGGACGAGCGATGGTCTTTTCCTACCAATCTATCCCTCTAGGAGCATGCACGTAGTGCTTGGTTTTTGATGACTTCTAAATTTTTGCAATAAGTATATGAGTTCTTATGACTAAGGTTGAGTCCATGGATTATACGCACTTTTACCTTTCCATCATTGCTAGCCTCTTCGGTACAGTACATTGCCCTTTCTCACCTTGACAGTTGGTGCAAACTTCGCCGGTGCATCCAAACCCCGTGATATGATATGCTCTATCACACATAAACCTCCTTATATCTTCCTCAAAACAGCCACCATACCTACCTATTTATGGCATTTCCATAGCCATTCCAAGATATATCGCCATGCAACTTTCCACCGTTTCGTTTATCATCATGACATACATTACTTTTGTCATATTGCCATTGCATGATCATGTAGTTGACATCGTATTTGTGGCAAAGCCACTATGCATAATTTTTTCATACATGTCACTCTTGATTCATTGCACCATCCCGGTACACCGCCGGAGGCATTCATATAGAGTCATATCTTGTTCTAGTTTTGAGTTGTAATTCATATGTTGTAATCAATGAAAGTGTGATGATCATCATTATTAGAGCATTGCACAAAAAGAAAAAGGAAAAACAGAAAGGCCCAAAAAAAAGAAAAAAAGAAAATAAAGAAAATAAATAAAAAGGGGGAATGTTACTATCTCCTTTTCCACACTTGTGCTTCAAAGTAGCACCTTGTTCTTCATGTAGTGAGTATCAATTATTGTGCTTCAAAGTAGCACAATGTTCTTCATATAGTGAGTCTCATATGTTGTCACTTTCATATACTAGTGGGAATTTTTCATTATAGAACTTGGCTTGTATATTCCTACGATGGGCTTCCTCAAATGCCCTAGGTCTTCGTGAGCAAGCAAGTTGGATGCACACCCACTAGTTTTCTTTTGTTGAGCATTCATTTATAGCTCTAGTGCATCTGTTGCATGGCAATCCCTACTTCTCATATTGACATCAATTGATGGGCATATCCATAGCCCGTTGATTATCCTCATCAATGTGAGACTTTCTCCTTTTTTTGCCTTCTCCACACAATCCCCATCATTATTTTATTCCACCCATAGTGCTATATCCATGGCTCATGCTCATGTATTGCGTGAAGGTTGAAAAAGTTTGAGGTTATTTAAGTACGAAACAATTGCTTGGCTTGTCATCGGGAGTGTAGAATTTGGGAACATCTTTGTGTGACGAAAATGAAGCATAGCCTAACTATATGATTTTGTAGGGATGAACTTTCTTTAGCCATGTTATTTTGAGAAGACATGATTGCTTTTATTAGTATGCTTGAAGTGTTACTATTTCTTATGCCAATATGAACTTTTATTTTGAATCATTTGGATCTGAACATTCATGCCACAATAAAGAAAATTACTTTGAGAATTATGCTAGGTAGCATTCCACATCAAAAATTCTGTTTTTATCATTTACCTACTCGAGGACAAGTAGGAATTAAGCTTGGGGATGCTTGATACGTCTCCAACATATCTATAATTTTTGATTGTTCCATGCTATTATATTACCCGTTTTGGATGTTTACGGGCTTTATTTTACACATTTATATCATTTTTGGGACTAACCTACTAACCGGAGGCCCAGCCCGTATTGCTGTTTTTTTGCCTATTTCAGTATTTCGACCAACCCTTGTAGATATTTAAACAAATGTAGGCATCCATTACTGCGTACAAGATGTGATCTTCATCTAATGTCTTTGACTCCCATGCATGATGAAACTCGTGGTGAGGTTTCTTTAGTTTAGCGTACGAAGGATCAATCATGGCTGCTGCCAGGGTCAACATTGAAGGCTAAGAGGAGGACACCAGGCTTTCCTTCTGGAGATCGAAGGGCTGGCCTACAATGAGGCCTATCCGACCCAGGAGATCCCTGTCGTTCCTAAAGTCTACAGTAACGAATTTCACTCTTTCGTCCTTGAGGAAGTTCTTAAAATCCTGGCACTCAATGTCGGCATGGCATATTTGGTAGACCAAGCACACGTTATGTACGCAAACCAGGATCACGACGGGATTCTTCTTCTCTGCCTCCTTTAGAATCTTCTCTCTTTCCAGGACTGTGGTGTACTTGATAACCCACAAGTGTAGGGGATTGCAACAGCTTTCGAGGGTAGAGTATTCAACCCAAATTTATTGATTTGACACAAGGGGAGCCAAAGAATATTCTTAAGTATTAGCAGTTGAGTTGTCAATTCAACCACAGCTAGATAACTTAGTATCTGCAGCAAACTATTTAGTAGCAAAGCAGTATCATAGTAATGGTAACAGTGGCAAAAGTAAAGATAATAGTTTTGTAGTAATTGTAACAATAGCAACGGAAAAGTAAATAAGCTAAGCACAAGATGTGAAAAGCTCGTAGGCATTGGATCAGTGATGGATAATTATGTCGGATGTGATTCCTCATGTAATAGCTATAACATAAGGTGACATAGAACTAGCTCCAATTCATCAATGTAATGTAGGCATGTATTCCTAATATAGTCATACATGCTTATGGAAAAGAACTTGCATCACATCTTTTGTCCTACCCTCCCGTGACAGCGGGGTCCTAGTGAAAACTAAGGGATATTAAGGTCTCCTTTTAATAGAGAACCGGACCAAAGCATTAGCACTTAGTGAATACATGAACTCCTCAAACTATGGTCATCACCGAGAAGTATCCCGATTATTGTCACTTCAGGGTGGTCGAATCATAACACATAATAGGTGACTATAGACTTGCAAGATAGGATCAAGAACTCACATATATTCATGAGAACATAATAGGTTCAGATCTGAAATCATGGCACTCGGGCCCTAGTGACAAGCATTAAGCATAGCAAAGTCATAGCAACATCAATCTCAGAACATAGTGGATACTAGGGATCAAACCCTAACAAATCTAACTTGATTACATGGTAAATCTCATCCAACCCATCACCGTCCAGCAAGCCTACAATGGAATTACTCACGCACGGCGGTGAGCATCATGAAATTGGTGATGGAGGATGGTTGATGATGACGACATCGACGAATCCCCCTCTTCGGAGCCCCGAACGGACTTCAGATCAGCCCTCCCAAGAGAGATTAGGGCTTGGCGGTGGCTCCGTATCGTAAAACGTGATGAAACTTTCTCTTTGATTTTTTTCTCCATGAAACGGAATATATAGAGTTGGAGTTGAGATCGGTGGAGCTCCAAGGGGCCCACGAGATAGGGGGGCGCGCCCCCACCCTCGTGGACAGGGTGTGGGCCCCTTGGTCTTCATCTTTTGCCAGTATTTTTTATATTTTCCAAAAGTTATCTCCATGGATTTTCTGGTCATTCCGAGAACTTTTGTTTTCTGCACAATAAACAACATCATGGCAATTCTGCTGAAAACAGCGTCAGTCCGAGTTAGTTTCATTCAAATCATGCAAGTTAGAGTCCAAAACAAGGGCAAACGTGTTTGGAAAAGTAGATATGTTGGAGACATATCAACTCCCCTAAGCTTAAACCTTTGCTTGTCCTCAAGCAATTCAGTTGATAAACTGAAAGTGATAAAGAATTTTTTTACAAACTCTATTTGCTCTTGTTGTTGTAAATATGTAAAGCCAGCATTCAAGCTTCAGCAAGTATTATGAACTAACCATACTCACAATAACACTTAGGTCTCACATTTACTCATATCAATGGCATAATCAGCTAGCGAGCAATAATAATAAAACTCGGATGACAACACTTCCTCAAAACAATCATAATACGATATAACAAGATGGTATCTCGCTATCCCTTTCTGAGACGGCAAAACATAAATGCAGAGCACCTTTAAAGATCAAGGGCTGACTAAACATTGTAATTCATGGTAAAAGAGATCCAGTCAAGTCATACCCAATATAAACCAATAGTAATACATGCAAATAACAGTGTGCTCTCTAGCGGGTGCTTTTTAATAAGAAGGTGATGACTCAACATAAAAGTAAATAGATAGGCACTTCGCAGAGGGAAGCAGGGATTTGTAGAGGTGCGAGAGATCGATTTTAAAATAGAGATAAATAATATTTTGAGCAGCATACTTTTACTGTCAACGCAACAACTATGAGATGGCTATATCTTCCATACTACATCCATTATAGGCAGTTCCCAAACAGAATGGTAAAAGTTTATACCCCCCCACCACCAACAAGCATCAATCCATGGCTTGCTCGAAACAACGAGTTCCTCCAACTAACAACAACCCTGGGGGAGTTTTGTTTGATTATTTTGATTTGCTTTGATCTTTTTGGATCATGGGACTGGGCATCCCGGTTACCGGCCCTTTTCTCGTGAATGAGGAGTGGAGTCCACTCTTCTTGAGAATAACCTACCTAGCATGGAAGATACATGCAGCCCTAGTTGAAACATGAGCCGCTCGAGCATACAAAACAGAATTTGATTTGAAGGTTTAGAGTTTGGCACATACAAATTTACTTGGAATGGCAGGTAGATACCGCATATAGGAAGGTATGGTGGACTCATATGGAACAACTTTGGGGTTTAAGGAGTTTGGATGCGCAAGCAGTATTCTGCTTAGTACAGGTGAAGGCTAGCAAAAGACTGGGAAGCAACCAACTGAGAGAGCGACAATAGTCATGAACATGCATTAAAATTAATTCACACCGAGTACAAGCATGAGTAGGATATAATCCACCATGAACATAAATATCGTGAAGGCTATGTTGATTTGTTTCAACTACATGCGTGAACATGTGCCAAGTCGAGTCACCCAATTTATTCAAAGGAGGATACCATCCTATCATACCACATCATAATCATTCTAATAGCATGTTGGCACACAAGGTAAACCATTATAACTCATAGCTAATTAAGCATGGCACAAGCAACTATAATCTCTGAATGTCATTGCAAATATGTTTACTTCATAATAAGCTGAATCAGGAACGATGAACTCATCATATTTACAAAAACAAGAGAGGTCGAGTTTATACCAGCTTTTCTCATCTCAACCAGTCCATCATATATCATCATTATTGCCTTTCACTTGCACGACCGAACGATGTGTATAATAATAATAATAGTGCACGTGCATTGGACTAAGCTGGAATCTGCAAGTATTCAATTCAAGAGAGAAGACAAAGTAATATGAGCTCTAAGTTAAATCAACAATCATGCATATGAGAACCGCTAAGCATTTTCAATATGGTCTTCTACTCTCGACCCCCAAAGGAAAGAAAAGAAATAAAACTATTTACACGGGAAAGCTCCCAACAAGTAAAAGAAGAACAATCTTTTTGGATTTTTATTTTAATTTCTACTACAAGCATGGAAAGTAAACTAAGTGTTTTTTTGGTTTTTCTTAAGGTTTATCAAACACACAAGAAGAAAGCTAGAAAAATAAATTAAACTAGCATGGATAATACAATGAAAGAGTATGAGCACCGACAACTAGAATAGTGTGTGAACATGAATGTATAGTCGATGAGAAATACGTACTCCCCCAAGCTTAGGCTTTTGGCCTAAGTTGGTCTAATGCCAAGGATAACCTGGCTGATATCCGTAGTTGTAACTGGGGTCGTACTGAGATGCAGCAGCAATTGCATCCTGAGCTGCGACACGTTGGTGAGCCGCCTCCGCTCTTCCCTCGTGTTCAATTGCCTCCTCCCTAGTAACAACATATCTTTGTTTTGCCTGGTAATCAAAAAGGAAAGGAGCAGGGAGAGTAACATGGACAGAGCTACGTCTGTCAAAGATTAGTCGATAATGGAGAAACTGCTCATTGCTCAAAAGAAAATGATGTTTGACCATCGCGTCATAATCTAAATAAGCAGGAGGCAACACCATATCCTCCTCTCGCGGGGCTATACCAAGATAATTAGCAACACGGGTCGCATAAATACCCCCAAATAAATCTCCAGACATACCATTATTATGTAACCTACGTGCGACTATTGCCCCCAAGTTGTAATCCTTATTACCTAACACAACACTCTTGAGGACACAAAGATCAGGGACACACTTATGACATGCTTCATCTTTACCGTTAATGCATCTACCAATGAAGAGAGCAAAATAATGTATAGCAGGAAAATGAATGCTCCCTATGGTAGCTTGTGCTATGTCCCTAGATTCTCCCACATTAATACTAGCAAGAAAGTCTTTATATTCAGATTTGTGGGGTTCATGAACATTGCCCACTGTGGGAGTTTGCAAGCAGTTGTAAAATCTTCTAAGTCCATGGTATAAGATTTACCATAAATATCAAACATGACACTGAGAATTACGCGAAGATTTATATTTAAACCTTCTTACGAATGAATCAGTCAATTGATAGTACTGAGGACACTTATCTTGTAAGAAATCCTCAAGATTGGCATTACACACATATGCGTCGAATTCATCCTTGATGCCTGCATTGACCATAAACTCGTCTGATGGCCACTCACAAGCTCGCACTTCGGCATCCCTTGGTAGCTTATCGTCTTGCTTACGCAAAGCATGCCTAGGTCCTTTCTTTGTTAAAGAACCACCTTGGTACATTCTCCAGACATATTTATTTTTCTGCAAAATTTCTGAAATTTTTAGTAACTTCAAAATAAAAGTGAATAAAACTAAACAAGATTGGTAGCAACTTCTCCTACAAGTGCCTAGATCCTATATCATGCATTAGAATTACTTGGGACCTCATAAATTTGACATGCAAGCTCAAGAACTAGGTCACCTATGCGTCAAAAATTTGCAATGAATAAAGCGCTAGAACAAAAACTAATTGGACCAATGGAGGAGTCACATACCAAGCAACAATCTTCCAAAGCAGTTTTGTGAATGGAGCTTTGGGCAAGGAGATCGAAAATCACAGCAAAACAAGCTAGAACTCGTGCTTGAGCTGGATGAGGATTTTTTTGGGAAGAAGATGGAGTGTGTGGGTGCAGGAATAAGTGGAGGGGGCACCGTGGGCCCACAAGACAAGGGGGCGCGCCCAGGGGGTGTGGGCGCGCCCTCCACCCTCGTGGCCAGGTGCTTTCCCCTCATGCAGTGTTTTCAGTGCCTAAAATCCTCAAATAATCCATAAAAAATAATACTAAATTTGCAATGCATTTGGAGCACTTTTTATTTTCGGGATATTTTTTTATTGCACGGATAATTCAGAAAAGAGACAGATAATACTAATTTTGCTTTATTTATTCTAAATAACAAAAAGTAAAAAGAGGGTACAGAAGGTTGTGCCTTCTAGTTTCATCCATCTCATGATCATCAAAATGAATCCACTAACAAGGTTGATCAAGTCTTGTTAACAAACTCATTCCGAATAACGCGGAACCGGAAAAAATTCGAATAACACTAGGTTACCTCAACGGGGATATGAACATCCCCAATAATAAGAATATCATACTTTTTCTTGGCAGTAGGAAGAGGAAATTCAAAACCTCCAATAATAATAGTTGGAACTTTTCCAATAGAATTGATGCTATGAACTTGAGATTGTTTCCTCAGAAAGTGTACCGTATGCTCATTACCATTAACATGAAAAGTGGCATTGCCTTTGTTGCAATCAATAATAGCCCCTGAAGTATTCAAAAAGGATCTACCAAGGATAATCGACATACTATCGTCCTCGGGAATATCAAGAATAACAAAGTCCGTTAAGATAGTGACATTTGCAACCACAACGGGCACATCCTCACAAATACCGACAGGTATAGCAGTTGATTTATCGACAAAGATATTTCAGTAGGTGTCAACTTATTCAATTCAAGTCTATGATATAAATAGAGAGGCATAACACTAACACCGGCTCCAAGATCACATAAAGCAGTTTTAACATAGTTTCTTTTAATGGAGCATGGTATGGTTGGTACCCCTGGATCTCCAAGTTTCTTTGGTATTCCACCCTTAAAAGTGTAATTAGCAAGCATGGTGGAAATTTCAGCTTCCGGTATCTTTCTTTTATTTGTAATGATATCCTTCATATACTTAGCATAAGGATTTAATTTAAGCATATTAGTTAAGCACATACGTAAGAAGATAGGTCTAATCATTTCAGCAAAGCGCTCAAAATCCTCATAATCCTTTGTCTTGGATGGTTTAGGAGGAAAGGGCATGGGTTTCTGAACCCATGGTTCTCTTTCCCTACCGTGCTTCCTAGCAACAAAATCTCTCTTATCATAACATTGATTCTTTGATTGTGGGTTATCAAGATCAACAACAGGTTCAATCTCTACTTCATTATTATTGCTAGGTTGAGCATCAACATGAACATTGTCATTAACATTCTCACTAGGTTCATGTTCATCACCTGATTGTGTTTCAACATCAGAAAATAGAAATATCATTGGGATTCTCAGGTGTGTATACAACTGGTTCATTAGAAGCATGCAAAGTCCTAACGTTTTTCTTTTTCTTCTTTTTGGAAGAACTAGGTTCCTCTAAATTATTTCTCTGAGAATCCTGCTCGATTTTCTTAGGGTGGCCTTCAGGATACAAAGGTTCCTGAGTTGTTCTACCAGTTCTAGTAGCCACTCTAACAGCAAAATCATGTTTATTATTTAATTCATCGAGCAAATCACCTTGAGCTTTAAGTACTTCCTCAGCTTGAGTGGTAACCATAGAAGCATATTTGCTAACGAGTTTAAGTTCACCATTAACTCTAGCCATATAATCACTCAAGCGTCCTATCTCGAAAGAATTATTCTTTAATTCTCTACCAACATAAGCACTAAAACTTTCTTGTCTAGCCATAAAGTCATCAAATTCATCTAAGCATGGGCTATGAAATTTAGTAGGGGGAATTTCAACCTTATCATATCTATAGAGAGAATTTACCTTTACTACTTGTGTCGGGTTATCAAGACAATGTGTTTCTTCAACAGGCGGTATATTAAGGCCATGTATTTCTTCAATAGGAGGTAAATTCTTAACATCTTCAGCTTTAATACCTTTTTCTTTCATTGTTTTCTTTGCCTCTTGCATATCTTCAGGACTGAGAAATAGAACACCTCTCTTCTTCGGAGTAGGTTTAGGAATAGGCTCAGGAGTTGGCTCAATTGGTTCAGGAATTGCCTCAGGAATTGGCTCAGGAAGAGTCCAATTATTTTCATTAGTCAACATATTATTCAATAGTGTAGGATCAGAAGTATGTCTAGAGGGGGGGGGGGTGATTAGACTACTTGACCAAATAAAAACTATGCCTTTTCCCAATTTTAGTCTTTGGCAGATTTGAGCAAACTTAGCACAAGTCAAGCAATCTTAACACAATTCAAGCAAGCATGCAAAGAGTGTATGAGCAGCGGAAAATAAAGCATGCAACTTGCAAGAATGTAAAGGGAAGGGTTTGGAGAATTCAAACGTAATTTGGAGACACGGTGATTTTTGAGCCGTGGTTCCGATAGGTGGTGCTATCGTACATCCACGTTGATGGAGACTTCAACCCACGAAGGGTAACGGCTGCGCGAGTCCACGGAGGGCTCCACCCAAGAAGGGTCCACGAAGAAGCAACCTTGTCTATCCCACCATGGCCGTCTCCCACGAAGGACTTGCCTCACTAGCGATAGATCTTCACGAAGTAGGAGATCTCCTTGCCCTTACAAACTCCTTGGTTCAACTCCACAATCTTGTCGGAGGCTCCCAAGTGACACCTAGCCAATCTAGGAGACACCACTCTCCAAGAAGTAACAAATGGTGTGTTGATGATGAACTCCTTGCTCTTGTGCTTCAAATGATAGTCTCCCCAACACTCAACTCTCTCACATGATTTGGATTTGGTGGAAAGAAGATTTGAGTGGAAAGCAACTTGGGGAAGGCTAGAGATCAAGATTCATATGGTAGGAATGGAATATCTTGGTCTCAACACATGAGTAGGTGGTTCTCTCTCTGAAATGGTAAGTTGGAAGTGTAGGTTTGTTCTAATGGCTCTCTCCACGAATGAAGAGGAGGTGGAGGGGTATTTATAGCCTCCACACAAAATCTAACCGTTACACACAATTTACCAATCTCGGTGGGACCGAATTGAGAAACTCAGTCTGACCGATTCAGTAAACCTAGTGACCGTTAGGATTTTCTGTGGGACCGACATGCAACTCGGTAGGACCGATATGGTTAGGGTTAGGGCATAACGTAATCTCGGTGAGACCGATTACACAAACTCAGTAAGACCGATTTTGGTAATAAGCTAACCAGAGAGTTGGTCAGGTAAACTCGGCGGGACCGGTTCACTCATCTCGGTGGGACCGAAATGTTACGAAAGGGAAACAAAGAGTTTACATTGCAATCTTGGTGGGACCAATCGCTCATCTCGGTGGTTCCAAAATGTTATGAAGGGAAACAGAGAGATTACAATCCCACCTCGGTGAGACCGAGATCCCTATTGGTGAGACCGATTTGCCTAGGGTTTGTGGCAGTGGCTATGACATCCTAACTCGGTGGCGCCGGATAGAATGAATCGGTGGGGCCGAGTTAGACTTTAGGTTTAGATCATATGTGGATGTGAGAAAGTAGTTGAGGGTTTTGGAGCATATCACTAAGCACTATGAAGCAAGAACCTCATTAAGCAACACCTCATCCCTCCTTGATAGTATTGGCTTTTCCTATAGACTCAGTGTGATCTTGGTTCACTAAAATATAAAATGTAGAGTCTTGAGCTTTGAGCTTGAGCCAATCCATTTATCCTTAGTATTTTGAGGGGTCCACTTTTCTCATCCATGCCATGCCATTCATTGAGCTTTTCCTGA
Organism: Triticum aestivum; assembly: GCF_018294505.1. Classification (NCBI taxonomy): domain Eukaryota; kingdom Viridiplantae; phylum Streptophyta; class Magnoliopsida; order Poales; family Poaceae; genus Triticum; species Triticum aestivum. Next base: position 452,181,066 of record NC_057795.1, on the reverse strand, counting down.
AATATTTATCTTGAAATAATGTTAGCTCAATGAGCTATATGTTGTTAGGAATTACCAAAACCACCTAGGGATAGTTGCACTTTCAAATAGTAATTCAGCTTGGTCAACTGTTCTTTCCCTGAGAACACAACCAACACAACTATCCAAGTAGTCCTTGGAAGCATCGGTTAGTCCATTATAAAAGATATCAAGTATTTCATTTTTCTTAAGAGGATGATCAGGCAAAGCATTAAGTAATCGGAGAAGCCTCCCCCAAGCTTGTGGGAGACTCTCTTCTTCGATTTGCACAAAATTATATATTTCCCGCAAGGCAGCTTGTTTCTGATGAGCAGGAAAATATTTAGCAGAGAAGTAATAAATCATATCCTAGGGACTACGCACACAACCAGGATCAAGAGAATTAAACCAAGTCTTAGCATCACCCTTTAGTGAGAACAGAAATATCTTAAGGATATAATAATAGCGAGACTTCTCATCATTAGTAAACAGGGTGGCTATATCATTTAACTTGGTAAGATGTGCCACAACAATATCAGATTCAAGGCCATAAAAAGGATTAGATTCAACCAAAGTAATTATTTTAGGATCAACAGAGAATTCATAATCCTTATCAGTAACACAGATAGGTGAAGTAGCAAAAGCAGGGTCAGGTTTCATTCTATCATTAAGGGATTGCTGCTTCCATTTAGCTAATAACTTTTTAAGATCATATCTATCTTTGCAAGCAAAAATAGCTTTAGCAGCTTCCTCATTCATAACATAGCCCTCAGGGACGACAGGTAATTCATAATCAGGGGGAGAACTTTCATCATCACTATCATCAGTAATAGCATCTTCAATAATTTCATTCTCTCTAACCCTAGCAAGTTGTTCATCAAGAAATTCACCTAATGGCACAGTAGTATCACACACAGAAGTACTTTCATCATAAGTATCATGCATAGCAGAAGTGGCATCATCAATAACATGCGACATATCAGAATTCATAGCAGTAGCAGGTTTAGGTGTCGCAAACTTACTAATAACGGAATGAGAATCCAGTGCAGAGCTAGATGGCAGTTCCTTACCTCCCCTCGTAGTTGAGGGCAAAATCTTGGTTCTTGCGTCTTTCAAGTTCTTCATAGTGATCTGCAGATATAAATCCCAAGTGACTCAAAGAATAGAGCTATGCTCCCTGGCAATGGCGCCAGAAATTAGTCTTGATAACCCACAAGTGTAGGGGATCGCAACAGCTTTCGAGGGTAGAGTATTCAACCCAAATTTATTGATTCGACACAAGGGGAGCCAAAGAATATTCTTAGGTATTAGCAGTTGAGTTGTCAATTCAAGCACACCTGGATAACTTAGTATCTGCAGCAAACTATTTAGTAGCAAAGTAGTATGATAGTAATGGTAACAATGGCAAAAGTAAAGATAGAAGTTTTGTAGTAATTGTAACAGTAGCAACGGAAAAGTAAATAAGCGAAGCACAAAATGTGAAAAGCTCATAGGCATTGGATCAGTGATAGATAATTATATCGGATGCGATTCCTCATGTAATAGCTATAACATAGGGTGACATAGAACTAGCTCCAATTCATCAATGTAATGTAGGCATGTATTCCGAATATAGTCATACATGCTTATGGAAAGAACTTGTATGACATCTTTTGTCCTACCCTCCCGTGGCAGCGGGGTCCTAGTGGAAACTAAGGGATATTAAGGCCTCCTTTTAATAGATAACCGGACCAAAGCATTAGCACTTAGTGAATACATGAACTCCTCAAACTATGGTCATTGTCGTGGAATTGTCACGGCAGATGTCCTTAGTGTCAGGACTTAGTCGCGAGGCCAACGCATCTATGTGGTAGCTTGAGAGGGGTTGAGTGGGTCGAGAGACGCAGGGCGGATCAACACGCAAGACAAGGGTTTAGACAGCTTCGGGCCCCGGGAAACATCATCCGGTAAAAACCCTACATGCTGTTTGAGGCTAGGTCTCATTATCATCACGAGGGAGTCGCCGTAAACCGGCTCTCCTCTTTGTGTCTAGCCCTAGAGATTGTTTCTTGTTGCTTGTAGCTTGTAACTTGTCCCTCTTTGGGGAGCCCTGCCCCTCCTTATATAAGTTAGAGGGGCGGTTTACATGTGGAGTCCTTTTAGGATTAGGACTAGTCTCCCTTCTAATACAAACCGGATACAAGTCCGGGTCTTCCTTGTAAAGTAAATATTCCTCACGCCTTTTCTCTTAAACCGGCCCACAATAGTTGAACCGGCCTTCATGAACCGCCTGTTGGGCCACCAGGTCTTGTCGCTCCTCGCACCCGCCTGCCGGATTACCAATGAGTCGTGAACCGCCAGGTCCAAACGGGTCGCCGGTGAACCGCCAAGTGTTAGCAGGGTCTCAAATAAACCGCCAAGTCCGGCCGGGTTAACTTCCGGCCGGTTTACACTGCGGGGTATATCCCCGACATTAGCCCCCAAGTTTAGCTTGGATTTATCCATGGTAAACTTATGCTGCAAAATAAACACCAAAACAAATTTGGCAGGTTGTGCTCCGGGTTAAGAATTCTTGTAGACCGGCACCTGATCATCCTTAAGTCCTTTTTCATTTCCTCCTTCTAGAAAATCCGAGTCAATAGACCAGTTTCATAATTGATTTGCTTGCAGAAGATATTTTGTAAATAAAGAATCCATTTGAATTGGCCTTCAATGCTCTGCCTTGACAAAAATATTAGTCTCTGAAATATTCAATTGATATCCAGCCGGCTTGAAGATGTAAAACTTGCCGGTTTATGATTACCACCATTGTCGGGTTATAAAAACTGATGATTCCGGGTCATGATTGTTGCCAACGCCGGTTCATGATTACTGATGACGCCGGGTTGCTGCCACAGGGTCATAATGATTGGTGACGCTGGGTCAACGTAGTTTGCTCAATCAGAGAATTTGACAATATTTCTTCGATAATAATATAATACCTGTAGCCCCCAAGTCTTTGAGCAGAACAAAGTGGTGGCTTAAGACTTTTCTTCAATATAAATACTGCCACTTTCAAAGAAATCCATGTTGTTCATCCCAGTGACTAGTAAAAACTGAATACTCCATACTATGTAGCCCCCAAGTGCCGGTTTGTCATGCTTGCAGCAACCTGGGACTTGTAATTGTCTTATACTCATAAAAACTTCAACCAGTGTAGCCCCCAAGGGCCGGGTCATTATGCAATAATGAGCAGGGACTTTGTAGGTATAATCATATAGATTTGAGAAATGATGTGTAGCCCCCAAGGGCCGGCTCAGTAAGATAATATTGAGCTGGGACTTAATATATACTTCAATGAAAATAACATCATATGATGTAACCCCCATCATGGGACTTGAATCCACGTCCACAAGGTTAAGAGCCTTGTGCTTTACCAACTGAGCAATGGACCCTTCAATATAATGAATAAAAAGCTTTGTACCTTCAATTGTTGACAGGAGCAATTGGTAGCCCCCAAGGGTCGACTCATTATAATGTGATGAGTCGGGTCTTCAATAATATGAGCAAAAAATGACTTTGTATTAGCCCCCAAGTGTCATGGTGCATGCTTGCAGCAACATGAGACTTGCAGATTTGATGTAATCTTAACTGAAATAATGTAGCCCCCAAGTGCTGGGTTGTAAGCTTGCAGCAACCCGGGACTATTCCTTCAATTGTACAATAAATCATATCCATTGATAATATGATAGCCCTTGCACTAAAGCGATTTTGAAAGCCTCAATCATAATATTGGTTATTGATAACCATAATATAAATGCAGCCATGTAGGCTATTAAAGATAACATAATCTGGTATGAAAAACCTTATTCATTCAATATCATAATGAAAATCCAGCCAAGTTTGGCTATTTGAATAATATAATCCAATCATATATAAGCGCATGATTCCAATGGTGCAATCCATATATATACTGGCGACTTATAGTCCAAAGCCAGGCCGGTTTAATAAACACCGGATAATTTCTCATCATATTCTGGCGACTTATCGTCTTAAAGCCAGGCCGGTTTAATAAACACCGAATAATTTATCATCATGCTTTATTCAACCTGTCTCTGCATACAACAAGTTTAAAGTGTCCTGGCGGTTTACCGCCGGACGGGTCATAATGCCCAACATATAACCCAGGTTTATAACCAAGGCTGCACTTAAGAATAATCAATGAAATATATCATACCTGTGACATTGAATCACATCATTGGTTTACCAACTTTTTGTAGTAAGGGTGATAACCCCAATCTTGAGTAATGATAACTCCTTTCATACTGTGTCAATTTATGATAAAACCGTACCGGGTTGTGATAAACACCGGTTTAACCATATATAATACAGGCGACTCGTAGTCAAACCAGACCGGGCGGATAATCTCCGGATTATGATTTGATAATGTACTGACAATTTGTAATTGAAACTCAAGCCGGGTTAATGAACACCGGATTACTCCATAATAAGATGGTAACATAAAATCAAACCGGGCAGATAGTCTCCGGATTAGGATTTGACCGTGTTCCGCCAATTTGTAATTGACAGTTTGAAACGGATTAACAATGTCGGTTTAAAAAACGCAACAAAAATCAAATAACAGTTATAAAAAAATATGGAAGCAAAGGCAATGATAAGACCATTTGCAAAAAGAGGCTTTACTGAGCCGATCAGATGGTGTTACCATGGTCGGACACGACCAAGCTCCCAATAAGGTGTAGCTATGGTTCAAGTCAGCCAGGTCCCCAACTGAAACCGTGGCATTATGCCGATCAAGTGGCGTGGCAATGGTTCGGGTTTGACCAAGCCCCCAAGTGACTCTATGGCCTTAGGCCGATCAAGAGGCATGACTGGTTCAGACTTGACCATGTCCCCAAGTGATCTGGTGGCTTCCGCCTATCAAAAGGTGTTGCATTGGCTCGGACACAACCAAGGCCCCAAGTGATATTGTGGCACTAGGCCGATCAAGAGGCGTGGCTATGGTTCAGATACGACCAAGCCCCCAAGTGACCAATAATATGATAAGCCAATAAGGCATGATACCAATGTTTGGACCGCGCATCATGGCAGCAAGCCCTCTTTGGCACCCTTTAACTTTTTGCAAGAGATAAATCCTTCTTGAACCGGGATTTTGAACCGGATATTGGGAGCTTCAAAGCTTTGTGGGAGACATCTTTCCCTTGAACCGGATTGTAAACCGGAATCTTCATTTTCAGCCAGAAATTTTCTGATGGCCGTTCAACTCGAACTTGCGAGAAGTTAATTCCTTTTTGAACCGGACATTTTTAAACCAGATTTGAGGGCTTGAGAGCTTTGTGGGAGAATATATTTCCCTTGAACCGGATTGTAAACTGGATACTTGAGAGCTTCAGTGAGACTGACTTCCCTTGAGCCGGATTTTAAACCGGAATCCTTTCTGATGATCCGGAACTTCTTCAGTGAGCCGGGATTTTGTAACTGTCATATACTTACTAAGCCGGAAATTTTCTGACGGCCTTCAAATAACAGTAGCCTCCGAGACCTGGTTATCCTTCCCTCCACCGTCCTGGGGTTCTTAAATTCGCTGGCAAGATTTGCTTAGTCATGTCATCGTAGCCCCCGAGTCTCAAGGTGACTCGAGGAGTTGGCTTGAAACTCTCCATATTTGACCGTGATATAAACCAGCATAACTTGTATATCATTGGTGTTGATAACACGATGTGAATCCACAGAAGGTTGTGATGACTGCGGCGGGTTATAAATGATCCTGTATGAGCCGTGTCAGCAACTCGGCCAATGGTTCCTTCCAACTGGCGATTTGAAGTTAACCAGAACTGTAATGGCGGTGACTTGTGTGCCTGCTTATTGAGCCATCCAGTGCAGACGGCGGTTGACGATAATTTGCCTCCAATTTAAAAGAAAACCGGGATATCCAAGCTGTGACTTGCTCATATCCAATAAACAGCTCATGCAAACGGTGCGGCCCGGTATGTCGATGTAGACCAGGCCGCGAGAGACGGACATCAGAGGCGACCGCATCATCAGTGGCGGCTCTGACAGACGAGTCGGCCGCGGCATTGTAAACCGGATATTGGTGTCGTAAACCGGCACGGACGGGCGAGTTAACCACGTCGTTTTGATATAGTGAACAATTGTCCTGCATGAACAATATTGTAGACAAAGACAAAGATAAACTGCTCTTTGACAATAATATGTGCGAATAAAAGATATTTTAGATGGATATCACCTGATGTGTTTGGACGACGGATGATCCGTTTGTCACCACAGCGGTGGCCCAGGCAGACCGGCGACTCAATATAGTTCTGGCGGCTCAGGCAGACCGATGACTTAATATAATCCCGGCAGCTCAAAACGGCAAGGGCGGCTCAACGCGGCTCCGGCGGGCTGATATAGATTAAGCTGCACGGGCGGCAACTTGTGCACACATGTTCCATCAGTAAACATGCGCAGAAGCCGGTGCGTGATGGTGCGGACGTACACTTCATAGGCACAACATGGCACCACCTTTGCTGCACATAAAAATATATAGACCGAAGTAATTGTTCTTTGATGAAAACAATATGTTTAGTAAAATAAACTTGAGCAGATATCACCTGGCATTTTTTGTCAGACGGACGGAGCAGACCAGGTTTGCAGATAAATTCACAGTTGGAATTATGGACAACATCCAGCAACACGGTGCTAGGTCAAATTGCCTGGCATCTTTGACGTGACTGGGCAGATTTTATCTCTTCATTGTTTTAAGTGGCAAAGTAATAACAACACCCTGCCCGTCCTTTCCTCCTTTGTCTTTTCTTGTTTCACATGGGGTGAACTTGCACGTTCACAGAACGTCTTGACTGAGGTACCATCGAGGCTGTGGTTTGGAACCATTAGGTCCAGTGTTGGCTGCATGCTGTGCTGCAATGGAGACAATGGTGATGGCGGTTCGCAGCACGGCAGGCAGACCGGGACTTGCGGCGCAAGAAAAGACAGCGGAGGTCGGCCAAGAAAAAACGCGGCAATGATGTCTTCTCAAGGCAAGCAGTGGCGACTTGAGGCGGGTCGATGACTTAAAGCGGAGGCGGGGCTTTGTTTTGAAGGCGGCGAGGTGAGTCGAGGCCCGTGGTGTGGCGGAGATTAGCAGGTACGGCGACTCAGACGGAGTCGTTCTGCGGTGATACTGCTAAGACGACGATGGAGGCCGGATCGACACAACATGAGGCGGAGGCGGAGTCACTTGGCGAGAACGGCTCAGAAAAAAGGCCGCTCAGCGGAAGGCCATGGCGGTGACTTAGCAGCGAACAGCCAAGGCTGCCTGCCAGTCTGTTTTCCGGGTCATGCTGAGTTGATCAAACCGAGTCGTGGTCCTCTTTCACTTGGTAATAATTGATTCATATTGACGTGTCTTGCTGATTTGATTCTCACACGGACTAGTACTCCCTCCAATCTGATTAAGCAATCTTGCTTTCTCATGGCAAACTTTAATGACAAAAGAACTTCTGGATTTGCTTGCTGCCGCCGCAATGAAACTTCTGGTCTTGGCGGATCTCAACTGAAGTTTATGCGTGCGCGCTTGTATGATTGATGGCCCAGCGATTTGACACACAGCATACGCCTTTGCATGATGATGCAACGACGGAGATTGACTTTCTTTTGGTCTGGGCGGATCACATCTGTAGAGAAAACAGCTGTGCTATGGCGGATCACGCAATTGTGATGGCGGACGGATCACACAATTGTAACGGCGGATCACGCAAATGTACATGAATTTTTTTTCGATCAATTGTGAGCTTCTCGAACCCTAGGAAAGATCCCTCCAAGAACTCAACACCACTGTGCGCAGGCCCCACGGTGGGCGCCAACTGTCGTGGAATTGTCACGGCAGATGTCCTTAGTGTCAGGACTTAGTCGCGAGGCCAAAGCATCTATGTGGTAGCTTGAGAGGGGTTGAGTGGGTCGAGAGACGCAGGGCGGATCAACACGCAAGACAAGGGTTTAGACAGCTTCGGGCCCCGGGAAACATCATCCGGTAAAAACCCTACATGCTGTTTGAGGCTAGGTCTCATTATCATCACGAGGGAGTCGCCGTAAACTGGCTCTCCTCTTTGTGTCTAGCCCTAGAGATTGTTTCTTGTTGCTTGTAGCTTGTAACTTGTCCCTCTTTGGGGAGCCCTGCCCCTCCTTATATAAGTTAGAGGGGCGGTTTACATGTGGAGTCCTTTTAGGATTAGGACTAGTCTCCCTTCTAATACAAACCGGATACAAGTCCGGGTCTTCCTTGTAAAGTAAATATTCCTCACGCCTTTTTTCTTAAACCGGCCCACAATTGTTGAACCGGCCTTCATGAACCGCCTATTGGGCCACCAGGTCTTGTCGCTCCTCGCACCCGCCTACCGGATTACCAATGAGTCGTGAACCGCCAGGTCCAAACGGGTCGCAGGTGAACCGCCAAGTGTCAGCGGGGTCTCAAATAAACCGCAAAGTCCGGCTGGGTTAACTTCCGGCCGGTTTACACCGCGGGGTATATCCCCGACAGTCATCACCAAGAAGTATCCCGATTATTGTCACTTCGGGGTTGTCGGATCATAACACATAATAGGTGACTATAGACTTGCAAGATAGGACCAAGAACTCACATATATTCATGAAAACATAATAGGTTGAGATTTGAAATCATGGCACTCGGGCCCTAGTGATAAGCATTAAGCATAGCAAAGTCATAGCAACATCAATCTCAGAACAATGTGGATACTAGGGATCAAACCCTAACAAATCTAACTTAATTACATGGTAAATCTCATCCAACCCATCACCGTCCAGCAAGCCTACGATGAAATTACTCACGCACGGCGGTGAGCATCATGAAATTGGTGATGGAGGATGGTTGATGATGACGATGGCGATGAATAGCCCTCTCCGGAGCCCCTGACGGACTCCAGATCAGCCCTCCCGAGAGAGATTAGGGCTTGGCGGCGGCTCCGTATTGTAAAACGCGACAAAACTTTCTCTCTAATTTTTTTTCCGCAAAACAGAATATATAGAGTTGGAGTTGAGGTCGACGGAGCTTCAGGGGGCCCACGAGATAGGGGGCGCGCCCAGGGGGAGGGCACGCCCCCACCCTTGTGGACATGGTGTGGGCCCCTGGTCTTCATCTTTTGCCAGTATTTTTTATATTTTCCAAAATTTATCTCCGTTGATTTTCAGGTCATTCCGAGAACTTTTGTTTTCTGCACAATAAACAACATCATGGCAATTCTGCTAAAAACAGCGTAAGTCCTTGTTAGTTTCATTCAAATCATGCAAGTTAGAGTCCAAAACAAGGGCAAAAGTATTTGGAAAAGTAGATACGTTGGAGATGTATCAATACTTAACATGTAGCCCAGCGACCCACTCATCCTTTGAACTGTTGAACATGTGTAGGAAGAGAGCAAGGCATGCTTCCACCGTCAAGGATCCACGTGTGTAGATGACGATGAACTCATCACTGGTGATGGCTCTAACCTGGTACTCATCGGCGACCATGGATATTTGGGAGGCCATGGATTTTGGAGGAGGGTTAGGAGAAGTTGAACTGGTGTAATGTGAAAGGACGGGATGACTGGGAGCGAACTGTTGTAAGGTACTATACTAGTAGAAGACGGGGATGAGTAGGGCGTGCGAACGGCGTGGGGTTGTTGGCTTGCCCGGTGGATAAACGGCTGCAAGCCCCCAAAGAGTTGTCGAGTACTATGTGGGACCCACTAGATGTCATGTCTACTAGACCCATATCGTAGGCCTGACAGTATAGCTTCTGCCTATTCACATGCCATGCCGGCGTGTGGATGTAACTTCACTTAATTCCGTCAACCGTCGCGCCTCTCACGACCTTCGCCTCCCTCGCGCGGTCGCGCCCTTTGAGACTTCGACCAGCTATAAATGAGCAATTTTTTTGCCTACTCCGCATGCATAATACTCCCTCTGGTCCTTTTTACTCCCGTCAACCATTTGCAAAGTGTTTGACCAAATTTATACTAAAAATTTCAATATCTACAATACTGATTTTAATGAGTATAAGAACTACGTTTTATAATGAGTATAAAAATATTGATTTGACATTGTGAATGTTGATACATTTTTCTATAAGTTTGGTCAAAGTAGAGGTACATTGACTTCAGACAAAACTTAAATGCACAATGCAGACTAGTTCCTCCGTCCAGGTGCGTGCCATGTCCTATCTTGTCATCACAACAAGGTTAGCTATTAGAGTACTACTACCTCCCTTCTAGTTTAAAGGGCTTGATTCAAAATTTTCATATACTCTTAGCAAGATAAAGGCGGTGGAATAGTTTTTGTAGTCTGCAAAATTACTCAACTAATGCTGTCGTTCTTCACAAAAAATGTGTTTACCAATGCATTATCGCATTGCATGCATGCATAAACACTAGTTACCATAACCCACCTCTCTTCTTTAATTCTTTGCCACATCAGCATCTTTGCTATTCCCGTGTGCATGATAACAGCTAAGATACCACCATTATGGCCAGCCTTAATCATTGCATGCAATAATTTAGTGCACCTTGAAATATGAACATGTGTGGGGCGTGTATGTTTTTAATGACTCGAGACTATACCTAGCCCGGCATGCAAGATGAGTTATTATGCACCATTCCCCATTCCTGCAGGAAGCCCATTCGTCTCCAAATCTTTTCCTCTCCATGTGTGGAAACAATATGCATGCCAGACTCTCCTTCTCCCTCCGGTGGTCCCACCACTCCACCCTGTGTCGAAAAAAATCTGCATGCATGACTCTCCTCCCCCGCGCTCGTCCAATCCGTTGTGACTAGCAATATTTCCACCCCTTCCCTCCCCCATAATTTACTCCAACAAATATGCCCACGTAGTTGTTACGTTAATCATGCAACATATCTTACAGGATGCTGCTTCAGTTACTTAACTGCAGGTGCATTGGGTCACTGACATATGGGCCCAACAGGGGTCTGGCCCACAAGTCAGTGATGCAACTGGACCTGCAGTTAATTCAGTGCAGCTCAGTCCATATCTTCCGTAGGTGTGCCATTACTCGCTATAAATACTACGCCTCCCACGGAATTCGGAAGAACGCTCATGTTCATCGCTATCTCCTCCCCCTCCCTCTCACGTCGACCACCATGGCATCGCCCCTCCCAAGCCCTAGGCGCCCCTCACTGCAACATGCGGACGATCACGCATCGTTGTTCCGTTCCTCACGCCACTAGTCGAGGAGGACGCGTCAATGTTCCATTCCACTCCTCACCGCGACGCATCGAGGTGGACGCGTCGGCGTTCCCAATCTTGCCAGCATGCGCGTCGGAGGACGCGTCAGCTCCCCTCTATGAGGAGAACGCTGTGCCGCCCGTCGAGCCCCCCCAACCTTAAGGAGCTTTGGAAAGAAATGGATGTCGCCTTATGGGAGGCTTTTCCTCCGGCAGAGCACGCCAAAAGAGGCGGAGAAGAAAGCCGAGGAAGAGAAGCGCGCCACGGGGTAAGCTGCCTGGCAGTTCTATGTCGCGTCCGAGAGAGTCAGGCAATTGGCTCTTTGGTAGAAGGCTCGTGCAAGGGCCGTGAGGCTGGCGGAGGACGCCCATGCCAAAGCCTTGAGTGTAGTCGGGCCCAAGCGCCTCATCTATGCTTGGCGGTACATGGACCGAATGCATGCTTCCAGCGAGGAGGAGTACCTGTTGGCGCTGGATCACCACATCGGTGAGACCGCACTCGCCCGCCGGCAAGCCACCAATCAGCACCTCGTGAGTTGCGAGGCTAAGGAAGAGGCGTTGTGTCGGTGCGGTGGGAAACGGCCGCGCAACAGGGCACTCATGGCGCGCTGCAAGCACTCCTACGAGCGCTGTGGCTTTTAGTAGGAGTATAATTTAGTTTTATAAGGTGATCTCATTAGTTTTGGGACGCAAATGATAAATCCCTAATGTTCTGGAATTATTAGTGTCCTTAATTAAGTATGTAAGATGGAAAGTTTGGAAACCTTGTGTATCCGTATGCATTTTGTAAGTACGTGCATATAGCACAAACTTTACTGTATACTATCGCACTACACGTCTCTTTCTATATATGCTTGCAGACTGTGTTAGTCCCTCCGTCCAGGTGAATAAGTCATCTTTGGTTGTGCATCGTGACCAAGAAGGAGGGAAGACTTTATACACCTAGACGGAGGGAGTACTACTATTACTTATATACGTGCAAATGCACGTTTTAACATTACAATGCGGTTTTTGTAAAAGTAGAAAAACATCACTAGTCAAGCTTGTGAAGCGATTCAATGCAAAACAAATGCAAAAATGCTCGTTTGATTGTTTAACTTTAGCTTCCTTCTCTGTGGTTATTTCTCTGTCGTACTTTGTACGGAGTATCTCACTGGGCGGAAAGGCATGCAAATTCCCAAACCGCTTCCTACACCCTGTATCAATTTTTTTGCCTAACAAGTTGTGCCGTGCAATTGGATTCCAACTTGAGTACTACTACTAGTAGGAGTACCAGGGGCCATTTCATTTAGGCTTCTAGATTAGTAATCCCATTACTACTAGCTCTGTCTTGGTTTATTGGTCCCCATTGTAATCTGTGTCAAATTTTGATCATAAATTTAACTAATGAAATGTTTGTGCATGTCACATGCACTAACATTTTATCAGTTAAAACTTTGGTCAAAATTTACCACAAATTACAATGGTGATGAATAAACCAGGACAAAGGTACTAGTAGTAGTTTAGAAGCCCAAATAAATGAGTGAGGCGCCTTAATGTTACTCTCCACTATGACTAGTCTTATGGGAAAAGTTGGGGAAGAGATGGCTTATTTTTTTAAGCCGCCAAAAGAACTGGCCCTAGGAGTAGTAGCTAGGGATACTAGGAGTAGTAGCTAAGGATTGATTATGCGAGAAGAACTGGAGAAAGTAAATGCAGAGAGATAAAATGCAAAAAATACAGAGGGATGTGATGGTTGCTTGTCCGTTTATTTTATCAGGCCACTTATTACTGGCAGTGGTTGGGTTTTGTAATATGACAGCTTTACTGCCGCGCCACGAGCGGGGTGAGACTCCCATGCATCACCGCCAACTCCACTTGTACTACATCGGTCGTGGTTTATTAGTCACCATTGAATTTGACTGAAGATTTAACTGACAAAATGTTAGTGCATGTCAACAAAAACTATATCATTGGATTCGTATTTGAACATAGTTTTCAATGATATAATTTTAGGTCACATGCATCAGCATTTATGGTACTATATATAATGTTAGTTCAATTTTTGGTCATACTAATCTATAGTAAGGTGCCCGTGCGTTGCATAGAAGAGTGAAATGCATTATCGGGGAGTTGTTTATGTTGACAAAGGATGTGGGGGTCATCTCATGTGTAACTCGTATCGATAGGTTTCTTCGAATATTATTTCATCTCTAGAGCTCACAAACATCCGGGTGAAATAGATAAAAAGGTATCTTTTGCAAAGAAAAGCGTTCAACCTGCATCCAAAACTTGTGAAGAAATAACACTTATTGTGCTTTGGAAGAAATGATCTTTAAAAATAGTTTTTAAGTATCGATTGTTATACATGTTGGCTACAGATGACATGGAACTTTCTTATAGTCAATAGTTGGCTATACTATTAAGTATTAACCATGCCCTTATACACCTAGATGGAGGGATTAAATCAGGATGACTTAGAAGGGGGAGAGGAGATGTAAGAAATGATTCATCCTAAGTCTTTCACCAGTACTGTAGTAAAAATTCATACATGGAAGATTCTAGACTAAACCATAAATGGATACACTTTAATTCATGCACGATACTCCAATAGAGCAAGATCATGCATAGAAGTCTCCACATGTTTAGACATTGGATTACATTGAGCGAAGACTAATGATCAACATTTAACTTGGCAATGCATATGTCTAGGTGAACCTCCTTGGAGTCCCCGTGCACCGCGTTGGGGGGTAAATCATACCATGCGTCTTCCATGTCCACATCGGCGGGAAGGTCGCAGCTCTGTAGAGTCGTAGTCAGTTTGATGTAGCCGGTGTCGCTGCCCATGTACCTATGAGGGGTAGTAGCAGTGAGCACACACCCGTACATCGGCCTCGTGTTAGTGTCAGCATCAGCGGCGTCGCCCTTGACACACACTACAGAGACGGGGCGACGGCTTGCGTGGGCCTCGCCGGTGCCCACGATCAAGAGGATGACGCTGCCGCCCTCCTTCGAGACTAGCAGGCGGCAGTGATCCTCCAGCGACTCTGGCACGATGAACGGGTAGCATTTCTCGTACTTGATGTTCTTCGCCAAGGGCATGTAGTGACCGCCGCACGCATCCGTGAGGCGATGCACGATGTCCGCCGGCGAGCCCCAAACGGCATCGGGCACTCATAGCAATAGACGAAGGGCTCCTTGGAGGCATCGACCAGGCCGTCCATGAAACGAGAGTGGCTGTAGGGGATGTTGCGCCAGTTGAATATATGAGCAAGTTACTATGAGATTTAATCCAAATAAGCACAAAATAAATCTTGACGGCTATAACAGAGATTAAACTAATCATGTGGACTAGCATAGTAGATGAACGGATAGAATCTAGGATACAGAGTAGAAACATGAATTCTACCATGATTTGAACAGGAAGGACAGAAACGCATACCGTGCAACGGGAGCAGCGCTATTGGCGTTGAGGTTGTCGCCCATGTCGTTGAGGAAGAGGTTGTCGAGGTCGGGGAAGAAGTCATCGTCGGTGAAGTCATGGCTCCCAGCAGTCGCGAGAGTGCGCTCCCCAAATTTCAACAGCGCCCGCCGAATGGAGCGCAGGAGGGAGTGGCTGTAGGGGATGTTGTGCCCACCGAATGGAGCGCAGGAGTAGCACATGAAGCAGTAGATGGTGCTCCTCCCTAAGTCTCTATCTCTACTCTTATCTCTATCTCTACTACTCTTCTTTGTTATTTATAAATAAAATAGTACTACGCCGTCCGCTGCATGCTCGGCTGAACACGCCTCCTTGCCTCCATCATCACCAACTGAGTCTTCTATAGGAGTAGGAGTAGATAAAAAACCGAGTTGCTGCTGATGGTGTGTCGTGCAATGCACGGGCATCTTGATATTTTTTTTGCATATAATTAAACACCACGTAGACACGGTCTTTGACCATTTTACAACTATGTTGGTATCATTGTTAGTGGTCAGCCGGTGCAAGTTATAGCCCCGGGTGTTTTAACCTTTTTTAGTAATGATATCTGGCGACTGTTTGCCACGAGCTCAATCCTGGCGAGTCCCATGTAACCGTCTGATTTCCATCTGACGGTGGCCTGTTTTTAAGCCATAGTATTTGACAAAACCGCCACCCTTACACACGTACTGTAACTGCGTCACGGGCGTTTGCAACTGCCATGTATCCTAGCGAATGTTCGCTCGGGATTGGAGTTAGCACCAATGGCGGTTCGTAGTCGTTTCATGCTCGGGCATTGAAGTTTGTAACTATTTTAGATTAGAATATACTACTCCTTCGGTGCTAGTAGTAGAGCAGAGTCCTACTCCACTACTACTCTACTCAAGCAAGTTAGGCATAGTAGTAGGTACTTTGGAGTACCAATACTGTGATCACTCAAGCAAGTTGTCTAGCATCGATATGACCCTACGCTGCTGGTATGTCTCTCGTAAGTAAAGCAGCGTGTTGTAGTCATCATCACCTGTCCACTTCCCACAACACATATTCTCTTCTCCATCTTTGTCCGCACATAATCTCGTCCAATCTTCCATCCCCGCTAAGGCGCCTCCCCCCCTTGTCCGAAACCCAAGCACTAACAATGGCAGAACCGAGCAGCGTCCGCCAAAAGAGTGGCTGGAATTCGCTCCCCACAGAGGTAATGGAGCTCATTATTTCGCATGTGGACAATCTCAGTACCATGCCGCTTGCTGCGTGCTCGTCGGGGCGGTACCGTTTACTCAAAGCCCTCAGGCCGGAGCTTTTTAAGCCAACTCCTTGCTTGCTGATGCTGCTTGATCTTCAGAAAAGGGTGTGTCATGAAGCATAACGATCATAGGGTGGCGAGCATCAACCCCCTTGACTGCGATCCGATCCCCGTCACCCTCAACTACATTAACGGTATGTACTGGGTCGGAATGAACACGTCTTGGATGGTGCTCGTCGACGGTCGCGGCAGCTAGATGCTCGTGGAGATCTACACCCGGCAATTAATCCCCCTTCCTTCAATTAACACTTCACTGCTTTGGCACCGCAGCCCAGAATACTCAGAATCTTACAGTAGCCAACACGATACCAAGTTTGATTTGCTCAAGGTTGTAATCTGCCAAGTGCCCACAAGCTCTGCGAATTATAAAGACTTCAGGCTAATTGCATTCTTCAACCGCGGTCTCGCCTATCTGATAGGTCACTGCGGTAAGTGGATAAATCTGCACGTCCATTGCAGGATCATACATCCTCCATGGTTCTCTGATGCCATTGAACACAAGGGCTTCATTTATGCTGTCGACTCCTTCTATGGTTGGACGTATTGCTGGCCTACTCCAGTCATCGCTACAAACGGCTCTTACAGCAGTATGTTACTTTCCTATGATATCATGATGGCTTACTTATATTACTGTCAACATTTACTGAAAAAATATTCATTAAGAGCCCTTTTTTATTTGACTCCAACTTGATATGATGTTGTAGGCCGCCTGGTGTCCCTACCCTTTGCGCGTAGAACTCACGCTCGTTGATGATGTCATGCGAGAAGCATTGGCGCCACAACGCCATGGCTTCCTTGTCCATCTCAGCGATGCTGAGACGATGCTCCCGCCTTCGGTTGTCGCGACGATCCTCGTCGGTGATAAGCCGCGGTAGAGGCGCGAGCTCCTGCGCCCGTCCCACATCGGCATGTTGGGGAAGTTCAATGTTGTATGAGGCCACCGGAGGTGCCACGCCGCTGCATCATACGCGCGGGCGGCCTCATTGGTAGTGTCGAAATTGCTGAGGCCGAGGCGCATCCCACGAAACCGGATCCCGGTGGAGAAGCCGCCGGAGGGGCGCGCGCGGACGCCGCGGTATCCCCAAGTTTCCCGGCTATGCGGCGGCATGGTGGCGCGGCGGCGACGAAGCGAGAAAGAGCGGGGATTTCCAGAGTGCCTATCATGCAATTTTGGGCAGGCCAGCATATGCACGTTTTATGGCTCGACCTTGTTACGTGTACCTCAAACTGAAGATGCCAGGCCCTAAAGGCGTGATCACTGTCACCGGTAACCGCAAGAAGGCAGAAGAGTGCTTCCAGAAGGGCTCAAAGATTGTCGATGCTCAGATGGTGGCAGAAGAGTGGCAGGAACACCAAAGGAACGTAGACCCGAGTGATTTGTTGCGAGCCAAGAAGCCTGCCACGGAATCAGCGTTCCAGTCGTCCGGTGAGACAAAACCCGTTCACATCCACCCGACCGACCCAAACGCTGCTCCGACTCATATCTCCACAACACTCGACCCCAAATAGGAAGAAGCGCTCATCCAGTTCCTCCGTGAGAACTGGGACATCTTCGCATGGAAACCTTCTAACATGCCGGGTGTACCCAGGGGACTAGCTGAGCATCGTCTACGAGTCGACTCGAAGGCAAAACCTGTGAAGGAACATCTGTGACGGTCCGCCGTCCAGAAAAGGAAGGCCATTGGCGAAGAAGTGGCTCGGCTCCTGGCAGCAGAGTTTATTCGAGAGATTTACCACTCCAAGTGGCTCGCCAATGTCGTCATGGTCCCCAAAAAGGACAACTCTCTTCGCATGTGCATCGATTTCAAGCATATCAATCGGGCCTGCCCGAAATATCATTTTCCTCTTCCCTGCATCGACCAAATAGTCGACTCGACTGCGGGATGTGAGCTACTTTCTTTCTTGGACGCTTATTCCGGGTACCATCAGATCCGTCTGTTTGGACCCGATGAGATCAAAACGGCTTTCATCACCCCATTCGGGTGCTTCTGTTATGTCACCATGCCATTCGGCCTCAAGAATGCCGGAGCCACATTCATGAGGATGATTCAGAAGTGTTTGCTCACTCAAATCAGTCGGAATGTGGAAGCATACATGGATGACATTGTGGTCAAGTCACGGAAAGGTTCCGAACTGCTGACTGACCTAGCTGAAACATTCGCAAACCTCAGGAGGTATGATATCAAGCTTAATCCATCAAAATGCACATTCGGAGTTCCTGGTGGAAAGTTGCTCGGTTTTCTCGTTTCCGAATGGGGAATCGATGCTAACCCAGAAAAAGTTGGCACTATACTCCGAATGAAACGCCCCGTGCGTGTGCATGATGTCCAGAAACTTACTAGATGCTTGGCCGCATTAAGTCGATTCATCTCTCTCCTCGGTGAAAAGGCATTGCCTCTTTACCGACTGATGAAGAAGTCAGACAAGTTCGAGTGGACTCAAGAAGCTGATGCAGCGTTTGCAGAGTTAAAAACCCTGCTTTCCACCCAGCCGGTGCTTTCTGCCCCAATGAGCAAAGAGCCTTTGCTGCTTTACATTGCAGCCACAGGACAAGTCGTTAGTACTGTACTTACAGTCGAGCGGGAAGAGGAAGGAAAAGCCTTCAAAGTTCAGCGCCCAGTATATTACATTTCCGAAGTCCTGACCCCGTCCAAGCAACGATACCCTCATTATCAGAAGCTTGTATATGGAATTTACATGACCACGAAGAAACTTGCCCAGTACTTCTCTGACCACATTATCACAGTCGTCACCGACGCCCCCTTATCAGAGATTCTGCACAACAGAGACGCAACTGGTCGAGTGGCAAAATGGGCGATTGAACTTCTTCCCCTTGATATCAGATTTGAGGCAAAGAAAGCTATCAAGTCCCAAGCAATAGCAGATTTCCTCGCCGAGTGGACTGAACAACAGTTACCGACCCAAGTTCACTCGGAGCACTAGACTATGTTCTTCGACGGCTCCAAAATGCTGAATGGTTCCGGTGCCGGAGTGGTCTTGGTTTCCCCCCGAGGAGATAAGCTCAGATATGTACTCCATATTCACTTTGATTCCTCCAACAATGAAGCAGAATACGAAGCACTCTTGTACGGGTTGCGTATGGCCATTTCACTCGGTGTCCGTCGCCTCATGGTTTACGGCGACTCAGACTTAGTGGTCAACCAAGTGATGAAGGAGTGGGACGTCAGAAGCCCGGCCATGACTAGATACTGCAATGCAGTCAGAAAGCTGGAGAAGAAATTCGAGGGATTGGAGCTCCATCACATTCCCCGACTGAAAAATCAAGCAGCTGATGACTTGGCAAAGATAGGTTCCAAGAGGGAAGCCATTCCGAGTGGTGTGTTTTTGGAGCATGTTCACACACCATCGGTTCAAGAAGATCCTTTCACGGAGGAAGTCCCGCAGCCCAAAAGCGCCACAGATCCGACTGAAGTCGAGGTCCCAGCTGTGGTCGACTTGATCATGGAAGTTTTGGTCATCACTCCCGATTGGACAGTGCCCTATATCACCTATATTCCGAGAAAAGAGCTCCCCAAGAATGAAGAAGAGGCTCGGGAGATCGTCCGCCGATCCAAAGCCTTCACCGTCATGAGAGAACAGTTATACAGAGAAAGTGTGACTGGAGTCAGCCAGAAATGCATAACGCCAGAAGAAGGTCGAATGATTCTCAACGACATCCACTCGGGAACCTGTGGCCATCATGCGTCTTCTCGGACCATCATGGCTAAAGCATAGCGAGCTGGTTTTTATTGGCCCAGAGCAAATGAGATGGCAAAGGAGATAGTCGACAAGTGCGAAGGATGTCAATTTTACTCCAACATGTCACACAAACCCGCCTCAACCTTGAAGACCATTCCACTCGTCTGGCCTTTTGCTGTGTGGGGACTGGATATGGTTGGACCTCTGAGGACAGTCAGAAACGGCTACACCCATGTGTTGGTAGCAGTCAACAAATTCACTAAGTGGATCGAGGCTAAACCCATCAAGAATTTAGATGCCAGCACTGTCGTCAGCTTCATCAGGGAGTTGGTGTTCAGATATGGAGTTCCCCACAGTATCATCATGGACAATGGGTAAAACTTCGACTCCGAAGAGTTCAGAGCCTTCTGCGCATCTCAGGGTACACGAGTCGACTATGCTTCAGTCGCTCACCCTCAGTCGAATCGACAAGCAGAACGAGCAAATGGCTTAATTCTCAAAGGACTGAAACCCCGACTGATGCGCGACCTCAAACACGCAGCTCGTGCGTGGGTCGACGAACTTCCGTCGGTGCTTTGGGGATTAAGGACCACGCCAAATCGGTCGACTGGGAGGACTCCGTTCTTCTTGGTCTACGGAGCTGAAGCAGTCTTGCCGAGTGACCTGCTTCACAATGCGCCCCGAGTCGAACTTTACACCGAAGCTGAAGCAGAGCAAGCCCGATAGGACGCCGTCGATCTTCTGGAAGAAGAAAGAGAGATGGCCTTGATCCGATCGACCATTTACCAGCAGGACTTACGTCGCTTCCATGCCAGAAACGTGAAGAGTCGAGCTTTCCAAGAGGGAGATTTAGTCCTCCGAGTGGATCAACAGAAACCACACAAGCTTGCTCCTACTTGGGAAGGTCCCTTCATCGTCACCAAAGTTCTTCATAATGGGGCGTACCGCCTTTACAATGTCGAGCACCAGATCGACGAGCCAGAGCATGGAACGCGGACTTACTTCGCCCTTTCTACACTTAAGCTTTCCATTCGGATGAGTTGTAATAAAAGTACTCTTGTAGTGTATTTATCAAAGACAAAAGTTTCATAATTTTCTTAGAAATTGTTATTGCCTTTGCTTCCATAAATCTGTCCCCCAGTGGGTGGCTTAGCTGCGAACCCGTTTCGCCTAAGCTTGTAAAAACTCCTGCCGAGTGGTAAGCCAGCCTTCCACTCGGAGGCTTAGCTACGAATCCGTTTCGCCTAAGTTCTTGAAAATCCTACCGAGTGGTGAGCCAGCTTTCCACTCGGGGGCTTAGCTGCAGTCCAAGTACTCGCCTAAGTAAACAAAATCCTACCGAGTGGTAAGCCAGCCTTCCACACGGAGGCTTAGCTGCAGCCCAGTGCTCGCCTAAGTTTCTAAAAACCTACCGAGTGGTAAGCCAGCCTTCCACTCGGAGGCTTAGCTGCAGCCCAGTGCTCGCCTAAGTTTCTAAAAAACCTACCGAGTGGAGAGCAACCCTCCCACTCGGGGGTTTAGCTGTAGTTAAGTACTCGCCTAAGTAAACAAAATCCTACCGAGTGGTAAGCCAGCCTTCCACTCGGGGGCTTAGCTGCAGCCCAGTGCTCGCCTAAGTTTCAAAAAACCTACCGAGTGGTAAGCCAGCCTTCCACTCGGAGGCTTAGCTGCAGCCCAGTGCTCGCCTAAGTTTCTAAAAATCCTACCGAGTGGAGAGCAATCCTCCCACTCGGGGGCTTAGCTGCAGCCCAGTGCTCGCCTAAGTTTCAAAAAGTCCTATCGAGTGGAGAGCAACCCTCCCACTCGGGGGCTTAGCTGCAGCCCAGTGCTCGCCTAAGTTTCAAAAAACCTACCGAGTGGTAAGCCAGCCTTCCACTCGGAGGCTTAGCTGCAGCCCAGTGCTCGCCTAAGTTTCTAAAAATCCTACCGAGTGGAGAGCAATCCTCCCACTCGGGGGCTTAGCTGCAGCCCAGTGCTCGCCTAAGTTTCAAAAAATCCTACCGAGTGGAGAGCAACCCTCCCACTCGGGGGCTTAGCTGCAGCCCAGTGCTCGCCTAAGTTTCAAAAAATCCTATCGAGTGGAGAGCAACCCTCCCACTCGGGGGCTTAGCTGCAGCCCCAGTGCTCGCCTAAGTTTCTAAAAACCTTCTGAGTGGAGAGCAACCCTCCCACTCGGGAGCTTAGCTGCAGCCCAGTGCTCGCCTAAGTTTCTAAAAATCCTACCGAGTGGAGAGCAATCCTCCCACTCGGGGGCTTAGCTGCAGCCCAGTGCTCGCCTAAGTTTCAAAAAACCTTCCGAGTGGAGAGCAACCCTCCCACTCGGGGGCTTAGCTGCAGCCCAGTGCTCGCCTAAGTTTCTAAAAATCTACCGAGTGGAGAGCAAACCTCCCACTCGGAGGCTTAGCTGCAACCCAGCACTTGCCCGAACATGATGAGCATAGGTCGACGACAATTTGCGCTCCACACCTACCTGCAAAGGAGCATTACAGATGCTAGTATATACTCCAACCCAAAGAATATGGTTGCCCAAAAGAAACAAACATATTTCAAATGACAAATCAAATTCGGATAACGTCTTACGGACCTAGGAGTGCTCAGGCATCAAGCCTGTTAAAGTTTGGCGGTTACAAAATCACTCGGCATTCCGAGGCAAATTCAAATCATCAAGTATAACAGTTTTTTACCCCTCCTGCAGAGGGCTGGAAGGCGCAACGAACTCGTCCAGGTCAATCCCATCTGCAATCCGAGTGGCGGCCGCGATGAAGGTCTCCATGAAAGAACAGAAGTCATGCTTCCTAGTATTGGCCACCTTGAGAGACACCAGCTTGTCCTCTCTCGCTTCTTTGCAGTGGACGTGGACCAAGGACAGAGCGATGTCAGCACCGCACCGGGCAGAAGACTTCTTCCACTCTTGCACTCGACTCGGAATCTCGTTCAGTCGAGTCATCAGTGACTCAAGGTCATTCTGAAGTGTTTCTTCTGGCCAGAGCAATGTGTCGATGCGTGATGTAGCGGCTTTCAGTCTTGCAAGGTAATCGACCACTGCAGCAATGCGGGACTCGAGGCGGAGCACGTTCATAGCAATTTCATCCTTCACCGGAGAATTGATGGGATCCAAGCCAGTCTCCACTCGACTAGTCTCCTCTTCAAAGTTTTGGCAGAATTCTGTGGACATGATTCAAGGATAAGCTAACACCCTTATAGCAAGTCAGTAACTACCAGTCGAAGATAAGAGGTTACCTTCGAGCATGAGGAACAGCTTCTTGGCGAGTCCTCCCAGATAAAGCTCCAAGTCATTTTTCTTTCCTGCCAGTTCACCAGCTTTGTCGTCTAGGACCATATTGGCATTCCTCAGTCGAGTGACTTCTTGGTTGGCCACGTCAAGAGCGGCTTTCAGTCGAGTGTTATCTTCTTCGAGTTTGTTGACGGAAGCCAACTTCTCTTCTGCAAGCCTGGTCTTGTCTGCAGCCCTTTTCTGCGCCTCGGCAAGGTCGAGGTCCTTCTTCTTCAGAGCATCCTTCATTTTTTCTGCGAAAATCACAGTAAGATCAGATTCGGAGACAGGCAAGAAGCGAGGACAGTCATCAAGATTCTCACCAAACATACCTTTTGCCTCCTCCTTCGCCTTCGTGAAGTTCTCTTGAACAAGCTTTTGATCAAGCTCAAGATGGATATACTTGTTCTCCAATTCGGTGTAACGAGAAACAAGGTCACACGATTTCTGCGAAAGTTCAATCGACAGACATCAATGACAGATCACTTCCGAGTGACTAAAAGGAAAAATCGTACTATTTCTAAGACTACAGGTGAATCTAAAACATTCAACTGTAGTCTCGGGGACTACACCAGTGGGTGCACTCAGCGTGCTCCCACTAGTTCTATCAGCTAGACTCAGAGTCGATCAGTCAACCGGAAGTAGTTAACTGTCAGCAGTAAAAAAAATTAAATTATTCAGACAATAGCCGATTGCCAGCAATCGACCACGGTCTCGGGGACTACACCCAGTGGGTGCACTCAGCGTGCCCCCACCAGTTTCATTGTTCCACTCGACCATGGTTGAGTGGAACAAGCAAAGTGAGAAATCTCAAGACACAAAAACTATAGTCGACTGCTAGAAGTCCACTATAGAATCGACACACCCAGTGGGTGCATGACAAAAATCAAGATTTCCAGTCGGTGTTCAACTAACCTGGACTGCTTGGATGGAAGTTTGGATCGCCTTCACCTGCTTCATCATAATCCTGGCCTGGCGTATAGCTTCCTTGGCAGCGCTTGCTTGATCCTCCGGGACATGGTAGGTGGAGAATAGGTAAGGCGGGTCAGCACTCGACGACGAAGGGCGGGCAACCGTCAACGGCTCCGCAAAGGACACGGTAGCCTGAGCAACGTTGCTCCCCTCGGGAATCTGTGGTCCAGGTGCTGACGTAACCTGCACAGCCTTGCCAACAGTCGCCTTTCTGCTCCTCCTCTGCCTCAGAGGCGCTTCGTCGTCATCGTCAGGAAGATTGATGACAACATTAGGTGGAGCTGCAGAAGAAGTTCAAAATCAAAAATGGAGATTCAATCGACCGAAAGCGAAACCGCGCAGATCATACCAGGTTGAGAAGTCGTAGCATCTTCCATTTCTTGATCCTCATGCCTGGCTGAAGTCTCAGAAGTAGCAGCACCGCGATTTGCAAATATCAGTCGGTCAGCGATTGAGTCGACTGAGAGTGGAAAACAGGAGTTATGATCATTACCCAGAGACAGTCGGAATCTCCATCCTCATCATCGGTAGGGCCTTCGCCGGTTTTGACGGGGCCGCTCGGGGTTGCTTTGACGCCTTTTCGGTCGGCACCGGTGAAGTTGTCCGAGGACGTTTAGTCGACTGCCCAGCACGCGCGACTCCCTTGCCACGATCAGCCGCAGGGTCGTGGGCGAGCTTGGACCTCCTTTCGGAACGAGGAGGCGCAACTTCCTCCTCCTCTTCCTCCTCCTCTTCCTCCTCGTCAGAACCTGCGTCTTCCTCACCCTCATCGACGTCCGACTCCCACTCCTCTTGGCTTTCGCCTCCGCTTCCTTCCTCTTCTTCGGCCTGCGCCTGCGCCCCGTTGGGCATTGAGTACAGCTTAGTGGTTTCCTGAAAGACAGCAAGCAAGAGAAAGGTCAATCGACTGATTTACAACGAAACAGAATGGACGGAGCAATCGGAGGAAAATAATCGTACCTTGTCCACCTCATAAGACTGGTCGAGTGGAACAATCCTCCTAGATCCCCGAGGGTTGTCCTTGTTCCCCGTGATGGCAGTCATCCACCTCTCCAATGTGGCATCGTCGACCTCCTCTGGGTGGACCCGACTAGTGTCTTCAGTACCAGAATACAGCCACATTGGGTGGCCCCGGTACTGGAGTGGTTGGATGCGCCACCGAAGGAAAACCTCCAGAAGGTCCATGCCAGTCACGCCGTCACGAATCAACTGAACTACTCGCTCCATCAACATTTTTACCTGAGCATTCTCCTCCGGAACTACTTTCAGAGAGGAGGGCTTGTTCACTCGACTCATGGAGAAGGGAGGGAGCCCGGTCGACTGCCCTGGCGTCGACCGGTCTTGGCAGTAGAACCAGGTCAACTGCCACCCTCTGACCGACTCGGGAAGGGTCATAGCAGGGAAAGCGCTCTTGCTCCTCATCTGGACCCCGAGACCCCCACACATCTAGATCACCTGGGTTCTCTCGTCATTGGGGCTGGCCTTTTTCACCGTCTGGGAATGACAAGTGAATATATGCTTGAAGAGGCCCTAGTGCGGCCGGCAACCCAAGAAATTCTCACACAGAGATACAAAGGCGGAGAGATAGGCGATAGAATTTGGAGTGAAATGGTGAAGCTGAGCTCCGAAGAAATTCAGAAATCCTCAGAAGCAAAGATGTGGCGGCAAAGAAAACCCTCGATCTACATGAGTCGCCAAGAGGACGCACTCACCCTCCTGAGGTTGCCGTTGACACTCCGTCCCTGGAAGCCTCGCTGCTCCGTGCTCGATCAGCCCCTCATTGGCTAGGTCATCGTGGTCCTTCTGGGTGATGGTCGAGCGGATCCAATCTCCTTGGATCCAACCCTGCGGCAGACGAGACCGCGATGAGGATCCACCCCAACTGGGAGCTCTCCCCTTCGCTTGCACCGTCGCCTTCTTCGCCCGCTCCAAAGCCGCCGTCTTCTCCTTCACCATTGCCGCCGACGAAGCCCGAACAGAGCAGCGGCGCTGGGCAGTTGGCGAGCGCAGCAGAGGAATCTGGAGACGAGGGAGGAGAAAATGAGGAGGCACTGTTCGGAAAACCTCCGCCTGGTTCCATATATGGGGTCACTTCCGAGTGGCTGACTGGTAGGCCCAGGCAATCCTGTCAAATCCCGAAACAGTCGCGCACGCGATACGTGGCGAAAAAGGAGGCGCGGAGATCGAGGCGTCCCTGCCTTATCCCGTCCGAGTACCGCGACGTTCTCCGCTTCGCGTGCTTCCCAAAATTCGGATCCCACTAAATCCGCTAACCAACAGGGCAACTTGTCAGACGGAAGATCTCCTGCGATCCATCGCTCGGAAATCTCCAAGTTCATAAAGTTCACTTGACAGATATAAAGAATGGATCAAGGTGACTGAAGAGAGTTGACTCCCTCGCTTAAAAGTCATTGATCCTGAGCAAAAACGCCTTTGCAGTACCAGAAAGCAGGTCGAAAAGATCGCCAACTCCGTCCTCACTCAAACCTCGATCCATTCGGGGGCTACTGATGAAGTCATGTACCTAGGGTAGGGTTACTGACCTATCCAAAGTACCCTCCCCAAGGATATCTCTAAGAAGAAGCCGTCTTTCAGTCGACCAAGAGGGACTCCACTCGACCGGCTAGAAGACACTCGACGAACCTAAACACACTCGACCATGAAGACCCACTCGACCACCAGGAGTTCAGGATCTACTCTATATCCAAACGGTCTGTAATTAAGTAGTCTTAATGGTCATGATGACACTTTATGTAGGGCGTTACCAGTAACGCCAGGCCTTAATGTACTTTAACCCTCTGCTACGTGGGTTGGCTGGGGTCCTGGCGTCCTCTATATAAGCCACCCCCCTCCACTGGTAGAAGGGTTCGCACCCCTGTAACTCATATACACATAAACCAGTCGACCGCCTCCAGGCTCCGAGACGTAGGGCTGTTACTTCCTCCGAGAAGGGCCTGAACTCGTAAAACACCCGTGTGTACAACTGCTCCATAGCTAGGATCTTGCCTCTCCATACCTACCCCCCATTCTACTGTCAGACTTAGAACCACGACACATATGTCCAGGTGAACCTCCTTGGAGTCCCCGTGCACCATGTTGGGGGGTAAATCATACCATGCGTCTTCCATGTCCACATCGGCGGGAAGGTCGCAGCTCTGCAGAGTCGTAGTCAGTTTGATGTAGCCGGTGTCGCTTCCCATGTACCTATGAGGGGTAGTAGCAGTGAGCACACACCCGTACATCGGCCTCGTGTCAGTGTCAGCATCAGCGGCGTCGCCCTTGACATACACTACAGAGACAGGGCGACGGCTTGCGCGGGCCTCGCCGGTGCCCACGATCAAGAGGATGACAGTGCCGCCCTCCTTCGAGACTAGCAGGCGGCGGTGATCCTCCAGCGACTCAGGCACGATGAACGGGTAGAATTTGTCGTACTTGATGTTCTTCGCCAAGGGCATGTAGTGACCGCCGCACGCATCCGTGAGGCGATGCACGATGTCCGCCGGCGAGCCCCAAACGGCATCGGGCACTCATAGCAATAGACGAAGGGCTCCTTGGAGGCATCGACCAGGCCGTCCATGAAACGAGAGTGGCTGTAGGGGACGTTGCGCCAGTTGAATATATGAGCAAGTTACTATGAGATTTAATTCAAATAAGCACAAAATAAATCATGACGGCTATAACAGAGATTAAACTAATCATGTGGACTAGCATAGTAGATGAACGGATAGAATCTAGGATACAGAGTAGAAACATGAATTCTACCATGATTTGAACAGGAAGGACAGAAATGCATACCATGCAACGGGAGCAGCGCTATTGGCGTTGAGGTTGTCGCCCATGTCGTTGAGGAAGAGGTTGTCGAGGTCGGGGAAGAAGTCGTCATCGATGAAGTCATGGCTCCCAGCAGTCGCGAGAGTGCGCTCCCCAAATTTCAACAGCGCCCGCCGAATGGAGCGCAGGAGGGAGTGGCTGTAGGGGATGTTGCGGCCGCCGAATGGAGCGTAGGAGTAGCACATGAAGCAGTAGATGGTGCTCCTCCCTAAGTCTCTATCTCTACTCTTATCTCTATCTCTACTACTCTTCTTTGTTATTTATAAATAATCGAATAGTACTGCGCCGTCCGCTGCATGCTCGGCTGAACACGCCTCCTTGCCTCCATCATCACCAACTGAGTCTTTTATAGGAGTAGGAGTAGAGAAAAAACCGAGTTGCTGATGATGGTGTGTCGTGCAATGCACGGGCATCTTGATAATTTTTTTGCATATAATTCCAAACACCACGTAGACACGGTCTTTGACCATTTTACAACTATGTTGGTATCATTGTTAGTGGTCAGCCGGTGCAAGTTATAGCCCCGGGTGTTTTAACCTTTTTTTAGTAATGATATCTGGCGATTGTTTGCCACGAGCTCAATCCTGGCGAATCCCATGTAATCGTCTGATTTCCATCTGACGGTGGCCTGTTTTTAAGCCATAGTATTTGACAAAACCGCCACCCTTACACACGTACTGTAACTGCGTCACGGGCGTTTGCAACTGCCATGTATCCTAGCGAATGTTTGCTCGGGATTGGAGATAGCACCATGGCGGTTCGTAGTCGTTCCACGCTCGGGCATTGAAGTTTGTAACTATTTTAGATTAGAATATACTACTCCTTCGGTGCTAGTAGTAGAGCAGAGTCCTACTCCACTACTACTCTACTCAAGCAAGTTAGGCATAGTAGTAGGTACTTTGGAGTACCAGTACTGTGATCACTCAAGCAAATTGTCTGGCATCGATATGACCCTACGCTGCTGGTATGTCTCTCGTAAGTAAAGCGGCATGTTGTAGTCATCATCACCTGTCCACTTCCCACATCACATATTCTCTTCTCCATCTTTGTCCGCACATAATCTCGTCCAATCTTCCATCCCCGCTAAGGCGCCTCCCCCCTTGTCCGAAACCCAATCACTAACAATGGCAGAAGCGAGCAGCGTCCGCCGAAAGAGTGGCTGGAATTCGCTCCCCACAGAGGTAATGAAGCTCATTGTTTCGCATGTGGACAATCTCAGTACCATGCCGCTCGCTGCGTGCTCGTCGGGGCTGTACGGTTTACTCAAAGCCCTCAGGCCAGAGCTTTTTAAGCCAGCTCCTTGCTTGCTGATGCTGCTTGATCTTCAGAAAAGGGTGTGTCATGAAGCATAACGATCATAGGGTGGCGAGCATCAACCCCCTTGACTGCGATCCGATCCCCGTCACCCTCAACTACATTAACGGTATGTACTGGGTCGGAATGAACACGTCTTGGATGGTGCTCGTCGACGGTCGCGGCAGCTAGATGCTCATGGAGATCTACACCCGGCAATTAATCCCCCTTCCTTCAATTAACACTTCACTGCTTTGGCACCGCAGCCCACAATACTCGGAATCTTACAGTAGCCAACACGATACCAAGTTTGATTTGCTCAAGGTTGTAATCTGCCAAGTGCCCACAAGATCTGCGAATTATAAAGACTTTAGGCTAATTGCATTCTTCAACCGCGGTCTCGCCTATCTGACAGGTCACTGCGGTAAGTGGATAAATCTGCACGTCCATTGCAGGATCATACATCCTCCATGGTTCTCTGATGCCATTGAACACAAGTGCTTCATTTATGCTGTCGACTCCTTCTATGGTTGGACGTATTGCTGGCCTACTCCAGTCATCGCTACAAATGGCTCTTACAGCAGTATGTTACTTTCCTATGATATCATGATGGCTTACTTATATTACTGTCAACATTTACTGAAAAAATATTCATTAAGAGCCCTTTTTTATTTGACTCCAACTTGATATGATGTTGTAGGCCGCCTGGTGTCCCTACCCTTTGCGCGTAGAACTCACGCTCGTTGATGATGTCATGCGAGAAGCATTGGCGCCACAGCGCCATGGCTTCCTTGTCCATCTCGGCGATGCTGAGACGGTGCTCCCGCCTCCGGTTGTCGCGACGATCCTCGTCATTGATAAGCCGCGGTAGAGGCGCGAGCTCCTGCGCCCGCTCCCGCGTCGGCATGTTGGGGAAGTTCAATGTTGTATGAGGCCACCGGAGGTGCCACGCCGCCGCATCATACGCGCGGGCAGCCTCATTGGCAGTGTCGAAATTGCTGAGGCCGAGGCGCATCCCATGAAACCGGATCTCGGTGGAGAAGCCGTCAGAGGGGCGCACGTGGACGCTGCGGTATCCCCAATTTTCCCGGCGATGCGGCGGCATGGTGGCGCGGCAGCGACGAGGCGAGAAAGAGCAGGGAGATAGCGGTGGGGAGGCACCGAGCGGGGAGAGAGCAGTGGCAAGGTACATAGCGGTGGGAGGGCGTTGGATTTTATAAAACGCGCCAGACGCCGTGCACCAAAACTAGCGCACGCCCGACCGCTTTTTCCCGCGCGTGCGCGATCCTTTCCCGACGTCCCTGCTATCTCTACTCTCTTCTCTACTGTTATATTTATTTTATATTTAATATTTATCTCTACTTCTCTACTCTCTACTTTTTTTCTCTACTCTTATAAAAAACAGAGTTGGTGATGATGGTGTGCCTGCCATCCTGCAATATAGGCCGTTCGATTTATATTTGACAGATAGGAAGGAAACAATGGCAATTTTGCAAAAACATACCCACACCCCTCTCCAGATTTGCAAATAAGGCCTTCCCTCGTTCATCTTTTTCTCCCAGAAGATAAACTACTCATACAAATGCATCTTGATGCGTGCAATGCATGGGCATCTTGCTAGTTCTAAAAAAATTTCCATCATTTGCCACACTACTGGTTGCAGATGATGAACCTACCCAAGCACAGTGCGATATAGGAGCGACGCACAATTACAAGCTGATATTCTGTTGGACAATGGAGGCTATAACCAACTACTTTTATGGGAACAATAGCCACCAGGAAATTTGAAGGGTAGGTGTGAACAAAATTGGAACTGCACATGTACTGCTAAGTGTTTCAATACACACATTACCAATCGAGGAGGAGAACGATGGTCGCGGCGGCCTCTGTGCATCATGGTCGGCAACGGGAGTCAGGTCATTGTCCACGACGGTGGTGCTTCTGCGCTTGGTGTCGGCTTCCGGGAAGCAGATCCGAGACCGTGGAAGACAATGCTGGGGAAGAGGCTCTGTGTACGAAGACGACGATGGACCGGCTCCAGTGCAGCGTACGAGGTTGTCGATGAGGCAGATGCGCTGCGGTGGACGAGTGTGCCGATGTAGAAGGGGAGGAGCACGAAGGCTGCGGTGCCGTGGAGAAGTCTATTTTGCGGTGGGGATAGAAATTGAGGAGTATTCAGGTGTACTACTCTGGGTGCCGGGGTGGGGTTGGCTGGGTAGGGTGAACCTGAAGTTACAAAAACAGCCCCCTACCAAGCGTCATCTGTAGGCCTGTTTCGAAAGCTATGATGGTAACTTCCCACTGCTCAAATCAGGGTCGCGGGAGATTTTCCCGCCGACCTCAAAATTTTGTGACATTGAACTGCCCGTGTGGCGTGCTAGGTGATTTGGCTAAGCAACTAGTGAGTAGTACTAGTAACTACTAGTACTCTCTCCATTTTTATTAACTCTGCATATTAGGTTTGACCAAAGTCAAACTTCCTAAAGTTTGACCAAGTTTATAGAAAAATATAAACATTTACCACAACAAATATGTATGATGTGAAAGTACATTCAATAATGAATCTAATGGTATTTATTTGTTATTGTATATGTTAATATTTTTTGTTATAAACTTTCTGAGTGTTTACAAAACTTGACTTTGACCAATGCTAATACACGGACTTAAATAAAAACGGAGGGAGTACACATTTGTTTTCTTAGTTTGTAGTGAATTAATCATTTGTTTTAATTGTTAAATAAATATATTAGGCTACTGACTTCGAATGTAATGGTCTATACAATTCAATTGTCACAACCATTGTCGAATTCCAAGATGTATACGAGGTCTATAGTACTTCACAACATGCTCAAAATCACATAATCCCAGTCAAATGAGAATCTAAATGCATTTAATAGTTATTACTTTGTAGGATGCAACAAAACCAACCATAACTCTACATCATCCATTATAAAAGCAACATTTTGAACATATCCCAATCTGTGAATGAAACGTGTAGAGAGATCTTGCGAAGATGGAGTAGATAGGGCGGTAAAGATTGTATGTATGTGGACGAGAGAGTAGGAGACAAACCTAACGAGACACACACACACACACACACACACACACACACAGAGAGAGAGAGAGAGAGGAAGAAGTTAGGTCTGTGAGAAATATGGAGACATGTAATATATGTGAGATGTGTGTGCATCCGAATTCTGTACATGTGGAACGAGAAGAGATAACAGGTTCGATGAGAGAGCTGGAAAAACATGGACGAGAGGGGAAGAATCTCGTGGGTCGAGGAATTTATAATTTTGTGCGGGGGAGAGAGGGGTTGGTAATTTTGTGCGGGAGGGAGAGGGTGGGGGGAGGAGTCAGTCAGCGTCGTCACATCATCCTGCTTCCAAATGGCCCCGCATTCTATAGCGCAGTGTGGTCGCCGTCTTCGATCTCCTTGATGCCCTCTTTGAAGATTTAGGTGTTGTGCATGCTGGGGTTAAAAGAAGCACAAGCGAGAGTGGTCGCCATATAACCTTGGATGGGGATGAATTGTGTGCTCGGGGGAGTGTGTGTGTGTGTGTGTGTGATGACCCACAAGTGTAGGGGATCTATCGTAGTTCTTTCGATAAGTAAGAGTGTCGAACCCAACGAGGAGAAGAAGGAAATGACAAGCGGTTTTCAGTAAGGTATTCTCTGCAAGCACTGAAATTATCGGTAAAAAATAGTTTTGTGATAAGGTAATTCGTAACGGGTAACAAGTAACAAAAGTAAATAAGGTGCAGCAAGGTGGCCCAATCCTTTTTGTAGCAAAGGACAAGCCTGGACAATTTATAATAATAATAAAGGATCTCTCGAGGACACATTGGGAATTATCGTCAAGCTAGTTTTCATCATGTTCATATGATTTCCCCCTCCCGGAGGGAAGTATCCCCGGCAGAACAGCTCCGCCAGAGCCCTAGATTGATTCCGCCAAGGTACCGCTTCGTGGCGGCGGAGTTTCATCCCGTAAGCTTGCCCATGATTTTTTGAGGGTAAAAGTGATGATATAGCAGAAGATGGACGCTGGAGGCCCACCAGGGGGCACAGGAGATAGGGGCGCGCCCCCTGTCTCCTGGACAGGGTGTGGGCCCCCTGTCCTATTTCTTTCGCTCAGAAATTCTTAATAATTCCAAAAAGTTGTTTCGTGGAGTTTCAAGACTTTTGGAGCTGTGCAGAATAGGTTCCCAATGTTTGCTCCTTTTCCAGCCAGAATTCCAGCTGCCGCCATTCCCCCTCTTCATGGTAAACCTTGTAAAATAAGAGAGAATAGCCATAAGTAATGAGATATAATGTGTAATAACAGCCCATAATGCAATAAATATTGATATAAAAGCATGATGCAAAATGGACGCATCAGTGTGTGTGTGTGTGTGTGTGTGTGTGTGTCATATATTGTTAGAAAACGAACCTATGGAGAGAAATGTGTGTATGTGACGGAAAGCTACATGCTAAATAGGGTATTCACGATGAGATTGTGTGTGCGAGATAGAGAGCAATGTGCGGGCCTTGAGGTGGGCAGGGGCCGGGTGAGGGTGTCAAAATGTGTGCGTTGCTACATGTGTTACATGCGATCGTGCGAGGGACGGATGAATCGAGAGAGATGGTTGTTGTGTTACGGATGCTCCTCTCTCTCTCACACACACACACAAGTAAAATAGAAGACCGTTCTCTCATGTATACACAACGTATCGGCATCTGTCTATGTCTCACTCATGCATGATCATTTGCACATTCACACCTCTCTATGTCTCTATAACACGCACATGGTCTCCACACCGCCCTTCCGCCACAACACACATATGGACACATACACACGTTCTCTCTTAGTCACACACACAAAATCAATATTCAAAAAAACTAGGGCGCACCTAAAATATCCAAATCCAAATAAATACGAACTGGAGCTAAATTCAAATATATGGAAATATTGTAGCGTCAAGAACTTTTTCAGGAAAAAAAGTTGAGTAATATCCGTTGTTTTCACACACACAAAAAGGTTCGGTGGATGTCCTTCGAGCGCGACACGGTGACACACCATTCGATCGACCGTGCGGCCACGGTTCATGTGCTTGCACATGATTCCGTATCGTGGCTGTGGTAACTAATATAAGCGCTGCCTCAGTCTAATGTTTACGTGTACTAGTACGGTTTTCTTTTAAGTTTGACCAACCTTATATAAAACCAAACTAAGCTCCCATACGCGCACTCATCAATATGCCGCCGCGCCGTTGCGCATGCCGGCGCCTGCCTGCTCCGGCCAACAATTTCTCGCCCATCACCGCTGTCGGTGTCAAAACCGGCGGATCTCGGGTAGGGGGTCCCGATCTGTGCGTCTTAGGCTGATGGTAATAGGAAGCAAGGGACACAATGTTTACCCAGGTTCGGGCCCTCTCGATGGAGGTAAAACCCTACTTCCTGCTTGATTAATATTGAAGATATGAGTAGTACAAGAGTAGATCTACCACGAGATCGTGGGGGCTAAACCCTAAGAGCTAGCCTATGATGGTATGATTGTAATTGTGATCGGCCTTCTAAGGGCCATCCTCTCCGGTTTATATAGACACGGAGAGGGATAGGGTTTACATGGAGTCGGTTACAAGGAAGGGAATATAATATCCGAATCGCCAAGCTTGTCTTCCACGCAAAGGAGAGTCCCATCCTGACACGTGCCGGAGTCTTGTGTCTTGTATCTTCACGCTTCAATAGTCCGGACGGTGTATATAGTCCGGCTCTCCGGATACCCTCTAATCCAAGACTCCCTCAGTAGCCCCTTAACCAGGCTTCAATGACGATGAGTCCGGCGTGCAGTCTTGTCTTCGACATTGCAAGGCGGGTTCCTTCTCCGAATACTCCAATATACCCATCACGACGAACAGTGTTCGACATGTCAACAATGTTGTACTCCTCGACTTCAGTGCCTCAATAATGACCATTTCCACGTGTCGAGCGAATGCGAGGAGTCGAGGCATTTTAGCATTTGCCACCCTCGGTCCTTCGGGCTAACCATCTATTAGAAGATACGGGGATTCCCAGATCCAAACCTCACTCTCCCTCCTCGAGTAAGCATCCAACAGAGCGCCCCGAAAAAACCATTCCAACATGGCCGGTCATTGCAGCTCTTCTGCTCGCTCCCCTTGCCCTGAGTCGGGGGACTGGGGAGAGTGTTTAGTTTCTCATAGCCGTTTGATAAAGTTACAAACCCAAGGGCTTCTCCCGCCGGCGTTCATGGTCCCTGTCCGAGCCGGAGTGGCCACCTATAATGGCGGAGAACAAGCGGAGAGATCCCCTAATCCATCTCCAGAGGAGTGAATATGCCTCATTCCGCATCTGTTAAGGGGTGTCGGGTTTCCTATTCATCCATTCCTTCGTGGGCTCCTGGAGTTCTACGGCCTCCAGTTGCACAACTTTACCCCAGCCTCCGTACTACATATAGCAGGGTATGTCGCCCTTTGTGAGCTATTTCTAGGCTGCGAGGCTCATTTCGGTTTGTGGAAGAAGTTGTTCTGCCTTGTCCCCCGCAACCAGGGAGAGTCCCTCTGTCAAGTGGGCGGGGCCAAAGTATGGCGTATCGCTGAGACCGGATACCTATCCGGCACAACCAAGAAGGCACCAGATAACTAGGCTTCAGAGTGGTTTTATATTGACGACGCTCCCCTTCCGGATCCTGTTCAGACAGGACTCCCCAAGTTCAGTAACACCCCGCCGAGGGCACGTCTAAGATGGTGCCCCCGAGGCCCCCAAGAAGAGGATACCAGGGAAATACATTTCCTGATGAGTAGGATAAAGTTGCTGGCCAAATCTGGACTGACGATAGTCGAGGTCATGGCAATATGCATAATGCGGGGAGTGCAGCCGCTTCAATATCGGGGCAATCCCATGTGGCATTTCAATGGAGCAGACGATGCCACCCGTTGTGGCCGTAATGGTCCGGACTCCGCCACTGCTCTGGCAAGGATACTGTCCGATCTATACAAAGGAGAAGAGGAAGACTTCCGTCATATCAAACCGCGGGACAGATTCTCCATGTACAATCCCCCAAACTGGGTAAGTCGTCATTTATTTTCTCGCTTCACTTATTATGGCGTTCTTTGCTAAAGTTACGTGCCTCAATATTTCCGAGCAGGAACTGAGGAGGGCCGTAGAAGGGATCTCCAGCCCTTCCCCGCAGCCAGAGGAGCCCGAAAGGGCCCTGGATCCAGGACTCAAAGAAGACCTGGATGCGGCCGTGGAGCTTGTCGACGAGATATTTTATCGGGCGAGCCGTGACAGCGCCTCAGTAGCTATTACTGCTGATTATCCTGGACTGCTACCTTCGTCGCGTGTAAGCCAAGCCGGAGACTCAATCCTCCAAAGAGGACTCTTCCCTGATGTCACGCCTTATCCCTGAAGCGTCGTGTTTTTGCAGAAGCGACGTTCGGAGCGCAGGGCCGAGCCCCTAGGGACCCGTCAGCCATAGGCGCCCGGATTGGGTAGGCTCAAGAGGAAGGCGGTTAGGGCCGACACGCCTCTACAGAGGTAAGGAAACAACCTGTCATGTAATTATTGTTATTTGAAGTATAACAACACCCTTTACATCCTGACAGGAAGAGGAGTATCCAGACTGTATCCGAGGATCTGCCAACCACGCCTCCACCAGTCGGGCTCCAGAACCAACTTTGAGGGAGGAGGCGGACGTAGGGCCGATGCTGCATAGTCCTCCGACAGAGGATGCCGATATGCTCTCTGCCACGAATTCCGAAGTAGAGAGCGCCATGAATCACCGGCGTCGACGGGCCGTACTTCGCAACAACATCTTCTCCGAAGAGGCATTTAATGCTTTCAATTCAGGAGACACATACATCCGAGCTGCTCAAAGCGGGCTCGCCTAGGCGACGGTCTAGTATACCAAAGATATACGGGTAAGAAAGTTTGATGAGCATGTATAGCAGTAGCCCCTGAGAGTTGAAACAGTTGGCACAAAAGTTTTAAGTATCAATTTATGCACAGGTTCTTGTAGATAAGAACGAGCAATTGTCTCGGGAGCTAGAGGAGTGCAAGACCCAACTGAGGGCCACAGTTGCCAAGCTAGAGGAATCCCAGAAGGCCTCATATGGTAACATTTATCTCGATTGTACGAAAATGTACCAGTTAGCAACTGGCTGGTATGACAAATTTAACAGAAAATTCTGCAGATAACCCCGGAGTAAATCCGGAGGGCGGGAGGGATGACGAGTCGCATCTCCAGAGGCAACTAAAGGCCGGCAAGCGCATTCTTACGCAAGTTAAGCAGGAGAAGAATACTCTCCAAGATTCCAATGTTCGGCTGGACGTGGAATTGAAAGACGTCCGTGCGAACAAAAGGCTTCCGTGAAGGAGAACAAAAGGCTTCGCCGCGGCATTTATGGTAAGTGCCCATACGAACTGTAGCATAGTTCGGCGGGGAAGTATATTGAAAGAGTTTTGCTTGTGGGAATGCTGACGGGTCGCCATGAGGAGGAGATGCCTGCATCTGCAGGAAATTTACTGCAAGACCTCTCACAGCTGCACGAGCGAGCTCGGCAGGCGATGCAGGGCATAGTGTAGGCCTTGTGGCCGTCAAGCCTCCTGCCGAATGGCATGGCAGAGCTTGTGGACATGCTTCAAGGAGCACGGCGGCGCTTCCGACTGTGGAAGATGTCAGCCTGCCGGCAGGGTGCAAGGGAGGCATGGGCTATGGTGAAGACGCGCTACACCAAGCTGGACCCGAACCATATGGCCAAAGTCGGACCGGCAGGGCCAGATGGGAAAGAAATTCCCGTGAGTCTGGTATATGACCAGGTGGCGTTAGACGTGAAGTATTCTCAATAGGATTGTAAGCTAGATAGCCTGTTGGATGGTATAGAGGAGGAATATAGTCAGTCCAAGTGACTGTGTAAGTTAATGGACATAAGTAGCCCCTAGCCGGATTAAAATCATTTGTCATGGCGGACCTTTTCGCTTCAGCCCCCGGATCCTACAGTCCGGGGTGTGTCCGAATACCCGCTCGGTTATACAAAACCAGAGTATGCGTGGAAAC
Organism: Triticum aestivum; assembly: GCF_018294505.1. Classification (NCBI taxonomy): domain Eukaryota; kingdom Viridiplantae; phylum Streptophyta; class Magnoliopsida; order Poales; family Poaceae; genus Triticum; species Triticum aestivum. The sequence continues at coordinate 452,142,990 of NC_057795.1, read as the reverse complement.
CAGGCGTAGGGGTCATAAGTGCTTGAACAGACAAGTACCCAACTAGTTATGTTATATTACATGGATAGTAAGAAACATCTTCCAGGGAGAATAGTTCTGTTAAGGGTTCCTTTCCCTGGGTAAGCATGCGTCAAGGCACATGTCCGGACTGCCAACCATAGCGCAGGATACAAAACTTCTGGGGATTAATGTTATGATAAGCAAAGACATCTTTTGTTCACCGACCGAATATTCTCCCAGTCTGAGGTACACATCGGAGGTACACATCCGGCTGAACCAGCAGTAACAATCGCAGAGGTGCTCCCCTTATGCCCTAGCCGAATTAATGGGAACATAGGGCATAAACACAGGAGCCAGGCAACCCAGCTTGGCCACATCTTAAGTCATATCGGTGCATATAATGGTGAAGAAAAGGCACACATGGAAAGCACATGTGTGATGGGCAAAAAGCCTTTTAGAGTAAGTTATGATTAGCTTCCGTATAGGAAGCCCCCAGGTATTTCTTACACACGTAGTGCGGCCGGAATAATCCGGGAGTCCGCATTGTCTTAAATACTTTGTGTGAAGAGAAAAAGATCGAGAAAGGAAATGGGAGGGAGCATAATTAAAAAAGGAGGAGGTAAGGAGATGAACACTGAGTTCGGCGCTAGGCGTAGAATCTCCGGAGTCTGGCCGCGTTCCATGGGTTTGGCTCGAGTCTGTTATCGGACGCATTACGTAGGCGGTATGCTCCTTCCGTGAGAACTTTGTCGATGATTAAGGGACCCTCCCACTTGGGTTTGAGCTTGTCCTTCTTCTTCTCCGGTAAGCATAGAACGAGCTCGCCAATATTATAAGTTTTGGCCCGCACTTCTCTGCTTTGGTATCGTCGAGCCTGTTGTTGATAGAATGCGAAACAGGCCTTCGCGACATCGCGCTCCTCCTCCAAGGCGTCCAAGTTATCCTGCCGATCTAACTCGGCTTCCTTCTCTTCGTACATGCGTACGCGTGGCGAATCATGTATTATGTCGCAGGGTAGTACTGCTTCCGCACCATACACCATAAAAAATGGTGTATATCCGGTGGTGCGATTCGGCGTGGTCCGCAGCCCCCAGAGCACGGAGTCGAGCTCCTCGACCCAATGAGTGTCCGACTCTGTCAAGGATCGCACTAGTCTGGGTTTAATGCCGCTCATGATGAGACCGTTTGCCCGTTCGACCTGGCCATTTGTTTGAGGATGGTAGACGGAAGCATAGTCGAGCTTAATGCCCATTTTGCCGCACCAAGCTTTCACTTCATCGGCTATGAAATTTGAGCCATTATCGGTGATGATGCTGTGGGGGACACCGTATCGGTGTATGACCCCGGATATAAAGTCTATTACTGGTCCGAATTCGGCCGTTTTCACTGGTTTGGCTTCTATCCATTTGGTGAACTTGTCTACCATGACCAATAAGTATTTTTTCTTATGGCTTCCCCCTTTAAGGGGTCCAACCATATCCAGCCCCCAGACCGTGAAGGGCCAAGTTATGGGGATTGTTTGGAGGGCGGTAGGGGGCATATGACTCTGATTGGCAAAGAGCTGGCAACCGACGCAGTGTTGGACAAGGTCCTGTGCGTCTGCTCGGGCTGTCGGCCAATAGAAACCTGGACGGAAGGCCTTGCTGACTAGTGCTCGAGCCGCGGTGTGGTGCCTGCCCAGTCCGGCATGGATTTCAGCCAAGAGCTGCCGCCCTTCCTCTTCGGAGATGCACCTTTGGAGCACTTCGGTCGCACTTTTCTTATAGAGTTCCCCTTCATGGACTTTGTAAGCTTTAGAACGCCGGACGATGCAGTGTGCTTCGGGAGCTCCTACCTATTTAGGTAGGCTAAGAAAGGCTCAGTCCACAGGGCGATGACAACCATTATTTCGTGGGCTGACGATGTTATTTCGGTGGTAGAGCCTCCGATTATATCTGATAGTTCGGAATCTGGGGATGTATTCGGATCCGTGCTGGTATTGCTAGACTCCCCTTCCCATACCACGGATGGCTTAAAGAGCCTTTCCAGGAATATGTTAGGCGGGATAGGGTCGCGTTTAGCGCCGATGCGGGCAAGGACATCTGCCACTTGATTGTTTTCTCGAGCCACATGGTGAAATTCGAGCCCCTCGAACCGAGCTGACATTTTAGGGATGACATTACGATAGGCCGCCATTTTCGATCCTTGGCATCAAAGTCTCCGTTTATTTGTGATATTGCGAGGTTTGAATCCCCACGCACCTCTAGGTGTTGAATGCCCATAGAGACTACCATCCGGAGACCGTGCAACAGAGCCTCATATTTGGCTGCATTGTTGGAGTCTGTGTATAATATTTGGAGGACGTATTGGACCGTGTCTCCGGTGGGAGACGTCAGGACTACACCTGCACCCAATCCGGCCAGCATTTTAGAGCCGTCGAAGTGCATGATCCAGTTAGAGTACGCGTCGTACTCTTTAGGGAGTTCACCTTCCATCCATTCGGCGACAAAGTCAGCTAATACTTGCGAGTTGATAGCCCGCCGAGGCTTGTATATTATGTCGAACGGAAGGAGCTTGATGGCCCATTTAGCGATCCGACCCATGGCATCGCGGTTATTTATTATATCGTTTAGTGGTACTTCGGAGGCCACCGTAATCGAACACTCTTGAAAGTAGTGTCGTAGCTTTCGGGATACCATGAAGACTGCGTATGCTATTTTTTGATAGTGTGGGTATCGGGATTTGCATGGGGTGAGGACCATGTATACGTAATAAACCGGCTTCTGTAGCGGGAATTTGTATCCGTCAACCTCTCGTTCGACGATGAGTACTGCGCTTACAACTTGATGTGTTGCAGCTATGTACAGTAGCATAGGTTCGCCAATATTTGGCGCTGTTAGGACTGGATTATTGGCCAATAAGGTCTTTATTTCAGTGAGTCCGGCCGCGGCTGCATCTGTCCACACGAAGTGTTCAGTGCGCCGAAGAAGGCGGTAAAGAGGCAATGCCTTTTCTCCTAACCTGGAGATAAAGCGGCTCAAAGCAGCCACGCATCCAGCTAGTTTCTGGATGTGTTTGAGGTCTGTTGGTATAGCCAACTGCGACAAACTCGGATTTTTGCCGGATTAGCTTCAATTCCTCTATTGGAAACGACGAAGCCCAGCAGTTTTCCAGAGGGGACGCCGAAAACGCATTTCTCTGGGTTCAGCTTGATGTCGTACGTTCGGAGGTTGTCGAACGTAAGCCTCAAGTCATCTATTAGGGTTTCGATGTGTCTTGTTTTTATGACTACGTCATCCACTTATGCCTCCACTGTTTTGTCAATTTGCTTTTCCAGGCATGTTTGAATCACGCGTTGGTAGGTTGCGCCGACATTCTTAAGCCCGAACGGCATAGTGTTGAAGCAGAAAGGGTCGTATGGCATTATGAAAGCTGTTGCAGCTTGGTCGGACTCTGCCATCTTTATTTGATGGTATCCAGAGTATGCTTCGAGGAAACACAGCGAGTCGTGTCCTGTTGTGGCGTCGATGATTTGATCGATGCGAGGGAGGGGAAAGGGATCCTTGGGGCAAGCCTTGTTAAGGTCTTTGAAGTCGACGCACAAGCGCCAGGATTTGTCCTTCTTTGGTACCATTACCAAGTTCGCCAGCCAATCCGGATGTTTGATATCTCTGATGAATCCGGCCTCAAGTAGCTTGGCTAGCTCCTCCCCCATGGCTTGCCGTTTGGGCTCTAAAAATCGCCTTAGGGTTTGTTTGACAGGTTTGTATCCCTTTAGTATGTTAAGGCTGTGTTCGGCCAATTCGCGCGGGATGCCCGGCATGTCCGATGGGTGTCAGGCGAAAATGTCCTAATTCTCGCGTAATAAGTCTCACAGTGCGGCGTCCATAGCGGGGCTCAACTATGTCCCGATGAAAGCTGTCTTCGTGGGGTCCGTTGGGTGGACTTGGAATTTGACTATCTCATCTGCGGGTTTAAATGAGGTGGACTTGGGTCGTTTGTCGAGTATCACGTTGTCCCTGTCCATGGTGGCGCGCATCATTGTTAATTCTTCTACTGCTAGGGCTTCGGACAGTGCTTCCAAGGCTAGTGCTGCGGTTTTGTTTTCGGCGCGGAGTGCGACATCCGGATCACTAGCTAGAGTGATGATTCCATTTGGTCCGGGCATTTTAAGCTTCATGTACCCGTAATGGGGTATAGCTTGAAAGCTTGCAAACGCGTCCCGCCCAGGAAGGGCGTGGTATCCGCTGCTGAAAGGAGCCACTTGGAATGTGATTTCTTCGGACCTGTAATTCTCCGGGGTGCTGAATACCACATCGAGTGTGATTTTTCCCGCACACCATGCCTGCCGACTGGGGATAATTCCCCTGAAGGTTGTGCCGCTTTGTTCAATGTGGCTTTTATCAATTTCCATCTTCTCGAGTGTTTCTTCGTAGATCAGGTTTAATCCGCTTCCGCCGTCCATGAGTACTTTAGTGAGCCGAAGGCCGTCCACTATTAGGCTAAGGACCAAAGCAGCCGGTGCCCGGATGGTCTAGAATTGGGGTTCATCACTAGCATTGAAAGTTATAGCAGTGTCATTCCACGGATTTATTTTTGCCACATGGCAGATTTCAGTAGAGCTCCGATGAGCTCGCTTGCACCTATTGTTTGAGGCGAAGGTCTGTTAGTACCGTATTGTGTTCCTTGGCGGGATGTTGTTCTGCTTTATGGCTCTCGAGGAGATCCTCGCCACTCTTAGCTACCTGTCGGAGTATCCATCATGCCCTAAGGCTATGGGTTGGTGTTGCATCCAGTGTACTGTGGAGCTTACATGGCCCATTGAGCCATTCTTCCAATACGGTTCCACGCCCTGGAGCGGGCTTTAGTTTCTTGGGAATTGAATTGGTCGACTTACGAGAGTTCGACCGTTTAGTTCGGACAAAGGTTCTAGTGAGGGCCGTACTATCCCAAAATTCTGTTTGGGTCTTCCAGGCGCTTTCCATCGCACAGTACTTCTGTACTATGGTTGCTAAGTCCGCAAAGTGCACTATGTCATGGCGACTTATATCATTAAGGAGTCCTTTGTTCGTGCAGTTTTTGCAAAAAAGCGGCACTGCGTCCTCCTTGTGGCAGCCCTCGACCTTGTTAAGCACAAGGAGGAATCTGGCCCAGTAACGGTGTACCGTCTCTAGGGGCTCTTGCCTGATGCGGGAGAGACGGTTTAAGTCCGAGCGAGTGTCATTGGCTGAATCCGGATTTTGATCCGATCTAACACTCGGGGGCACGGAAGGTTCCAAGCCCGACAGTTCGGGATCCGAAGTATCACCCGATCTCTTCGGCCCGATGCCCGATTCTAAGTCCGGGACCCGGGTCATGCCTTCCTTTGAGTAGGTGTTCGGCTTACTGAGTTCGGTGATCCAGACATAATTCGTCCGCAAAGTTGAGGGGCGACCCGTGTGTGGTTCCTCCACTACCGCTATCCGACGGGGATCTAATGTCCCTTTGATCGGGTTTAAGCCCAATTCGGTCATAGTCCGTAGTGACTCCCAAAGAGGCGATGCGTTCCAAGAGCTCATTAAGGGAGGAGAGCTCGATCGGATCCATCTTTTTGGCAAGCTCCGAATTGATGCGGAGTTTATGCGTGACGACCCGAGAGGCCATCGTTGGCGCGACAGCCTATGGGGCGGCCATAATGAAGCCGCCAAGTCAGAGAGTTTGGCGTACATCCAGCGCTCCCCCAGAGGTGATGTCGTCCTTGACAACAAGACAATCCATCGAGCCTTTACAACAACGACACAGAGGAACTCTCAATGAAAGCACCAATGTCGGTGTCTGTCGGATTTCGGGTTCCGGCAGACCCTTGAGGTTCGAACACTGGGGTGCGCGCGGAAGTTTTGCCTTCTACCTACTTGTTCCTCGCCGAATCGCTAGGATCTAAACTGCGAGAAGAACAACACAAGAGACACAGGATTTATACTGGTTCAGGCCACTATTGTGGTGTAATACCCTACTCCAGTGTGTGGTGGATTGCCTCTTGGGCTGGTGATGAACAATACAAGGAAGAACAGGCTCGCGAGGGGCTGTTCTTGTGGTCTCTCTCTTCTTGCCGGCCAGATGGATCGATCCTCCTCCCTTATCTTGTGGGTGGCTAGTCCTATTTATAGGCGAAGGCCCTGGGCCTCTTCCCAAATATTGAGCGGGAAGGGCGCCAACAATTGGCCAATTTGAAGGGGAACATCTAGTACACTCATCCTGACTAAAGTTGGTCCTCGCTTGTCAAAGGCTCTGGTGGTGACGCCGACTTGGGCTCCACGGTGACCTCCATCCTGCCGTTGGACTGGTCTTGGTCTTGTTGCACCGAAATGGATGCCTTTGCTTGATGCTCTCGCCTGCGCTTGCTCCCCTTGCACCAAAGACGAAAGAAGGATATTGCGCGGGCTGGCGCCCGGCTGGCGCCCTTGGTTGTCATTGCGTCATGAACTCTCCGCCTCCTCGTGAGCCAGCCTGACGAGGTCGTGCTTGAGGAAGCTCCTTGTCGTCCGCCCCGCGAGGCTTGGCCCCTCGCGAGGGTCTTGAGCTTGTGCTGGTGAAGATGGGCCGTGCTGTCCCCCCCTTTGAGCCACGCCGCAGGCCGCAGGCAGGCAAGTCTGGGGACCCCTGTTCCCAGAACACCGACAGTAGCCCCCGGGCGCAAGGCGCGCCCGGACTTGGCCGAGCAGAGAGACGAAAGGGCAAGTGCGAAGCGTCGCGGGCCCTAACAGCCTGTGGCCTAGGGCGCCGCGTGGCAGTTGATTGGACGTGGGCGTCTCTGCTCCCCCATGATGCCTCGGCAACCGCGTGAACTGACAAGTCCCTACATGCAAAAATCGGTCATGATTACCTGTGATCATGGAGGCCGACGGTTGGCCTCCTCATATTATAAGTACTGGATGGCGCGAGCCATTCCAGTCCATCTTCCTCTGCTACTCCTCCTCCTCTTTATCTTCGCCATTGCCCCGCCTTGCCGGAATGGCTCCGATCCGCCGGTTCTCCGTAGAGGAGAAGGGAAAGGCCCCCCGAGAGGGTCCTGACCCGCTCCCGCCGAAGAAGCGGTTGGTCCTCTGCCGCCGAGATGAGGATGTGTGGCAGGATGTGTCGAGGCCTTGGTGCGAGCGACCGCCGCCAGGGTTCCCGCTGCCCCTGTACGCCCACCTTGAAGGCCCTGCAGGAGCTGACGCCGAGCGCCATGGACGACGCCGCCGTCAGCGCCGGCGGGTCACAGCGGTGCGCGTTGTCCCTCCTCCTGGAATCCACGCCGAGGGCTCCTCCCGAGAGTTTGTGCTCCACGCCGTCATGCCTCCTCGATCTTGGATTCGCCTTCCTCCTTCCTTCGCCTTCGAGATCCCGTCGAGGGGGCCTTTCAGGCTCTGGCTGCAGCACGCCGACTGCCAGGCCCCGCGACCGATGCGGATGTCGAGGTTGTCACTCCAGGTAAGGTCGTCATGACCCATGGCTGGGGCGAGATCGCCCGGGTTTGTGGGACGAGGGGCGCCCTCGTGATCCACTTGGAGTTCGATGGCACTTCCATGATGCTCTTCAAGGTCTTCGACAAAGATGGGCGCCGGCTGGAGTGCTGCCCCAGAGGCAGCGGCCGGAGCTCCGGAGCGACGAGGACCAGGCCTGCCGCTCGCCCTTCCAGAAGCTCCTCCGGTGGCTGCGCGACTCCAGAGACGAGCGACGACAGCTACGAGCCCCCGAGCCTGCGCCGCTCTCGGAGCAGGACGGGCTCGCTAGGCTGCCGCCGCCTCTGATCTGGATGAGGCTGGCGCCGGGCCTCACGCGGCCCACTGTTGATGATGGCATTTGTCGTTGGTTCCTGTAGTTAGGACTCCTTAGGATATGCGTCTTTTGTCCCTGCGAGGAGCCAAGAACACACCCCGTGGGGGCTTGTAAGGTGCATGTAGTTCCTTTTGTTCATATGATCATTATCGTGAAGCAGTGCGAGATGTCGATTCCATCTTAGCTTAGTTTCTTCCTTTCGGACTTCACGAGGGCTTGGTGCTCTGCGCCGACAGGTCCCGATCCCAAGGCGGCTTCAGCCGTCGCTGGTATGCCAGGTCACGATGCCGTGGTAAAGGCCAGGAGGTGAGCGGCCCGGGGTCCAGTAAGAGCCCATGAGTCGTGATGCTCAGGAGGTCCCCTTTAGCGCTCAAGCAGCCATCGTTCGGTAAGAAAGGAACGCGATGTTGCTAGCACGAGATCGCATTGGATGTGGTGACGGCGCAGTGATAGCTAGTGTTTCCGGAGGGTGACTTATCTCGGGAGTCAGGAACTGCTTCCTGGTGCGGCGATGGGTCCGTGCATTGTCCGGCGAGGGATTGCCTGGTGAGGGCCCTGCGCGCCTCTTCCTTGGAGGGATCCTGCAGGTCCACCACAAAAAGAGCGAGGGTCCGCTATGACAAGTGGTGGTCTGCCGTTAGTTGCTTTGGAGGGGCGACGAGGCGCTAAAGGCCTAATGAGGTGTGTGAGGGCGCCCGCGAGCCAGCGTGGGACTCGCGGGGCCCTACCCCAAGGAGGGTTGCGCCTGGCTCTGGGCCTTATCTTGGAGTGTGTTCCTGCAAATTTGGCTAGATGCCGATGCTCTACGTCCTCGGGTCCCGGCTCTAGGGCTGGTCTCAGCCGTCGCTGGTATGCCGGGGTGCGATGCCGTGGGCAGACCAGAGGGTGAGGGCCGAAGAGCCGGTAGGAGCCCTGAGTCGCGATGCTCAGGCACCCCCCCCCTTTAACGCGCAAGCTGGGTTAGATGTCGAAACTCTACGTCCTCGGGTCCCGGCTCTCGGGCTGGTCTCAGCCGTCGCTGGTATGCCGGGGCGCGATGCCGTGGGCAGACTAAAGGGTGAGGGCCGGAGAGCTGGTAGGATCCCTGAGTAGCGATGCTCAGGCACCCCCCCTTTAACGTGCAAGCTTGCGACATCCAGGAACAAAAAAGGCACCATGAACAGGCACCAAACAACAAGCATGACGGGTCGAAAACATGGCCCTAAGATAAATGCAAGAGGGGTACATGCCACTGGGTCTGACCCGAACGGCTTGGTGATAATGCAGCCCGAGGGGCGCCCCCAGCAGAGCGAGCTAAGAACATGAAATAAAAGAGATACATGCCATAGGGACGGACCCACGTGGCCTGGGAATAATGTAGCCCTGAGGGCGCTCCCAGCTGGAAATGAAACTAGAAAGATGTCACCTGATGATGCTGAAGACGAAGGGGTGTTGATGCAGCAGACTCAGTGGGCTGCGGAGGCAGATCCTCACGAGCCCCCAGGCCCTGGGGCCTCGGGAGGCTCCGGAGGCGCTGGTGGATCCTCGCGGACCGTCTCCATCTCCACCAGGGCTGCGGACCTCCTGACCTCTTCAGCCTCCAAGATGGCCCTCATGATGTGCTGGTACGCTGCAGCCGCCCTCGGCAAGCCGTAAGGCATGCGAACGTAGCTGTGGGGCGGGCCCCCACAGCGTCCCACTCGCAAAGGCCAGAGGCGCTGCTGAGACGCGGCTTGGTTGAGCCCTGGTATGTCGATGCAGACGCGCAGCCCACCATCCTCGCCTGGATGGGGGGCCACAGTGGGTAAGCGGCGGCTGCCTCTCATGACCCTTGACCCCCGTAGTTCCTGAATAGCCTTGCTGACGAACTCTTGAGGGTTTGTCCCTCCTTGCCTTGCTCCTTCTTGATGGAAACGTGCTTCGAAGCACGCCTCCACATGGTGCCCAAGCGCCTCCCTTGTGACCTTGGTGAGGTTGACGGCCCTCCAGGGGAGAGCCCCCGAGCCCTGCCTGAGGAGGGCACTGGGCGCGCTTCCCTATGCAATGGAAGGAGGTTCCCCCTGAGCAGGCGCGGGCCCAGAGGGACCTGCCTCCTGAGGGGCCGGCCCGGTCGATGTCTTCTTCTTGGGGGCGGCCTCGGGAAGCCTCCTGCTTCCGCGATCCGGATCTTCCAGTGATGCGGCCTGAAAGGCTCTCTCCAGGGAGCAGACAACGTCTCTCTCTTCACAGGGCACCGTGATGACTCCGCCACTTCCTGGCATCTTGAGGATGTTGTAGCCGTGGTGGGTTACGACCATGAACTTGGCCAGCGCTGGGTATCCGAGGATGGCGTTGTACGGCAGGCGAATGTGGGCGACGTCGAAGTCGATGAGCTCGGTGCGGTAGTTGTCGCGTGCCTCGAAGGTGACAGGGAGGTGGACCTGCCCAATCGGGACCGTGGAGCCGTCGGTGACTTCGGAGAAAGGCTTGGTGGGCTGAAGCTGACTGTAGGGTACTTGGAGATTGTTGAATGTTTCCACGGACAGTACGTTGAGTCCTGCCCCACCATCGATGAGGGTCTTGGTGATAAGCACGTTGCTGATGATTGGGGAACAAAGCATCGGGAGGACTCCGGCTGTGGCCGCGCACTTGAGCTGATCCGCTGAACTGAACGTGATGGTGCACGCCGACCACCTAAGGGGGCGCGTGGCCTCGAGCTTGGGGAGGACTGCAGTTACTTCGCGGGCGAACTACTTGAAGATGCACTGAGAGGCTGGGGCTTGAGCTCCGCCTAGGATGCAGGCGATCGCACGTGGTTCCTAGAAGCCCCCAGCCCCTTCGTCCTGATGACGGTCCTCATTTCTCCTTGGCTGCAGCGATAGCGGAGGGAGTCCTGCGTTACCTTGTGGGCGATCCTCGCGAGGCTGATCGCTCCAGCCTCCCTCGCGAGGCGGGTCCTGCCAGCGATCGTCGCGAGGTTGGTCGCGCCACCCTTGACGTGTGCTGCGGTCTTCCCAGCGTCCTGCGTTCCTTCCTCCACCTCGTCCTTAGCCCCGGTTGTTGCGGTCGGGGTGTTGGCCAGTCCGTCCTTCACGCACGGCCCTGAGCTCTTGGCATTCATTGGTGTTATGGGTGTGGAGGTCATGGTACACGCAGTACCGACTGCCCTTGGAGGATTCGGGCTGATCTCTGCCCCGCTTGGTGTCTGGTTCTGCCGCGAGTACGGCAGCCCCCTTGCGCTTCACATCTTTGGTCTTGGGCTTGTTCTCTTCAGGGTCAGCGGCAGGCAATTCGAGGAGGGAGAGACGCCCTTCCTCAGCCCTAGCGCACTTGGTCGCTAGGTTGAACAACTCCAAGGAAGTGCACAGATCTTCATGCATTGCAAGCTCCTCCTTCATTTTGACATCACGCACGCCGTCAGAGAAGGCTGAGATGATGGCCTCCTCGGTCACCTTGGGAATCTTGAGGCACGCGTTGTTGAAGTGCTGGATGTACTTCTGCAGGGTTTCCCCTAGTTGCTGCTTGATGCGGCGCATGTCGCTCACGGCGGGTGGCTGGTCGCGAGTACCCTCGAAGTTGGCGATGAAGCGGGTGCGCATCTCGTCCCAGGAGGAGATCGTGCCTGGGGCCAGGTTCAGAAGCCAGGTGCGGGCCCCGTCCTTGAGAGCCATGGGGAACCAGTTCGCCATGACCTTCTCGTCTCCGTTGGCGGCCTCGATGCCCAGCTCGTAGAGCTGGAGGAACTCTGCAGGGTCTGCCGTGCCGTCGTAGCAAGGAGGCAGGTCTAGCTTGAACTTGCCAGGCCACACGATGGTGCGTAGCTCGGTGGTGAAGGCGCGGCAGCCCGCCGTGGCCACAGGAGGCCTTGGAGGACGAAGGGCTCGGTCTTGAGGGTCCCCGTGCGCCGCAGCTAGGTGCAGCGCGGGGTCTTGACGTGCTGGAGCAGGAGCGTGGTCGGGACGAGCCGGAGCAGGGAGCGCACGGGCAGCATCTCGAGGGCGAGGGACCTCTTGGCAGCTCTGCTCCTGCCGCGCTGGTTCCTGACGGGGAGGGTTCCGCCCAGGTGCCGCGCGCCTTGGAGCCAGGGCGCCTTCTTGAGGGAGAGGCGACTGAGGTGCCCCAGGAGCTTCATTGACCGCGCATGGCGGGGCGTGGTGCAGCAAGAAAGATGGCGCGGGCGAGCCCCCAGCGGCGCGGACGAGTTCGGCGACTCGGTCGAGCCACTCTTCGTAGACGTCGTCGACTGGGCGATAGCGCAGGAGCTCGTTTGCCGTGATGAGCGCAGCTCGAGCCTCCATGGCCACGCGGGGTGCGCAGGATGAAGGACCAGCGGGGGTGATCGAGGGCGTAGCGGTGCGGCCGTCTCGCCTCATGGACGGGTGCTGGGACGATGCTTGCTGCTCGTTCCCCGCCATGCCGGTGGTGGCGTTGACGGCAGGCGACGGGGAACGACGATGGCGCCCGCTGACGGGAGCCGTCTGGGCGATGTGGGAAGCGAGGGTGGCTCGGCGCTCGGCGCGATCCCGGCATGCGTCAGACATGGTCGCGACGGTCGGAGAAGAACAGGGCGACGGAAGACGAAGTCCGGGGCACCCCTACCTGGCGCGCCAAATGTCGGATTTTGGGTTCCGGCAGACCCTTGAGGTTCGAACACTGGGGTGCGTGCGGAAGTTTCGCCTTCTACCTACCTGTTCCTCACTGAATCGCTAGGATCTAAACTGCGAGAAGAACAACACAAGAGACACAGGATTTATACTGGTTCAGGCCACCATTGTGGTGTAATACCCTACTCCAGTGTGTGGTGGATTGCCTCTTGGGCTGGTGATGAACAATACAAGGAAGAACAGGCTCGCGAGGGGCTGTTCTTGTGGTCTCTCTCTTCTTGCCAGCCAGATGGATCGATCCTCCTCCCTTATCTTGTGGGTGGCTAGTCCTATTTATAGGCGAAGGCCCTGGGCCTCTTCCCAAATATTGAATGAGAAGGGCGCCAACAATTGGCCAATTTGAAGGGGAACATCTAGTACACTCATCCTGACTAATGTTGGTCCTCGCCTGTCAAAGGCTCTGGTGGTGACGCCGACTTGGGCACCATGGTGACCTCCATCCTGCCGTTGGACTGGTCTTGGTCTTGTTGCACCGAAATGGATGCCTTCGCTTGATGCTCTCGCCTGCGCTTGCTTCCCTTGCATCAAAGAGGAAAGAAGGACACTGCGCGGGCTGGCGCCCTTGGTCGTCATGGCTTGCGTCATGGGCACCTCCCGAGGTACCCCGCCTTGAACTCTCCGCCTCCTCGTGAGCCAGCCTGAGGAGGCCGTGCCTGAGGAAGCTCCTTGTGTCCGCCCCGCGAGGCTTGGCCCCTCGCGAGGGTCTTGAGCTTGTGCTAGTGAAGATGGGCCGTGCTGGCCCCCCCCCTTAGGGCCACGCCGCAGGCCGCAGGCAGGCAAGTCTGGGGACCCCCATTCCCAGAATGCCGACAGTGTCAAAACCGGCGGATCTCGGGTAGGGGGTCCCGATCTGTGCGTCTTAGGTTGATGGTAACATGAAGCAAGGGACACAATGTTTACCCAGGTTCGGGCCCTCTCGATGGAGGTAAAACCCTACTTCCTGCTTGATTAATATTGAAGATATGAGTAGTACAAGAGTAGATCAACCACGAGATCGTAGAGGCTAAACCCTAAGAGCTAGCCTATGATGGTATGATTGTAATTGTGATCGGCCTTCTAAGGGCCATCCTCTCCGGTTTATATAGACACCGGAGAGGCCTAGGGTTTACAAGGAGTCAGTTACAAGGAAGGGAATATAATATCCGAATCCCCAAGCTTGTCTTCCACGCAAAGGAGAGTCCCATCCGGACACGGGCCGGAGTCTTGTGTCTTGTATCTTCACGCTTCAATAGTCCGGATGATGTATATAGTCCGGCTCTCCGGATACCCCCTAATCCAGGACTCCCTCAACCGCCATGTCACTGCCATCCCTGTGCCATGAAGCCGAAGGCTCGCCCGCTCACGTCATCTACAGTCCCTCCTCATGATGCCGCCGCGCTACCAAGCACACGCGAGCAGCTGGTGGAGCCGCATACACATGCAATGTACGAAGAGGAGGACGAGCACGTGCTCCAGCATGCCAGCGAGGAGGAACTAGTGTGTCATTGCCGTCTCCACCCGCGCGGAGGAGGCGCACATGGTGGTTGTCGCGGCGGAAGCCGGCCGCGCCCGCACTGAGCCCGCAAACCGGGTGCGAACGCAGAATCTACCTTCGAGACCTTGAATGCCATGTGGATCCTACAATCTGAAGGAGCAATTTGGGTCAGTCGACTTGTGTGAGCCGTTGGATGCAACATGGATGGCTAGTAGGGCTTCTTCAACCTCCGAAATTGATGCACGTTTCATCTTCTCAGCCCGGCACATGCCTAACCGCCTGCCGCCACCGCCTCGCCCTCCCCTGAACTGCCTGCCACTGCCATGGTCCCCCACCCCCGCCATCCGTTTAACCCTAGGCACGATCCATTTTTCGGCGTGCTGCATTCCACACCCAACACTCATAAGATAGATCATGGGCACCTTGCCACCCTAATATAGCTACTGGGGTAGCTTCTCTGCCGTCTTCTTCCTTCGCTCTGTCGAACTTCTTTCACAAATCGACTGACCCAAATTATACTACTAGTACGAACGTATTAAGTACAGTAGGAACACAAAGATACAAGCAATAGTACCAACTATAAGAAGAACAGTAGTAAGACATAGTACTAGTACTACTGTAAGTACTAAAGAGTTCAAATAACGAGAAAGAACATAAAGTTCAAATAGCGAGAAATAACATAAACGTAGTTCTGCTCGGGGTTCAGCACAACACACCCCTAAAAATAAACTAAGCAACTAGTCCGCTTGACACTGCAGTAAAACCAGCATGAGCGACGACACTGCCACCTTACGGAGTCCGAGTCCACGTCCTCGACTTTGTCCTCGTCCCTCTTCCTCTTCCTCTTCGCCGACACTTCTTTGCTTGATCCGAATACTGGGCTCTGCTTCTTCATCCAACCCTTGTAGATATTTAAACAAAGGTAGGCATCCATTGCTGCGTACAGGATGTGATCTTCATCTAATGTCTTCGACTTCCATGCATGATGAAACTCGTGGTGAGGTTTCTTCAGTTTAGCGTACGAAGGATGAATCATGGCTGCTGCCAGGGTCAGCATTGAAGGCTGAGAGGAGGACACCAGGCTTGCCTTCTAGAGATCAAAGGGCTGGCCTACAACGAGGCCTATCCGACCCAGGAGATCCTTGTCGTTCCTAAAGTCTATAGTAACGAATTTCGCTCTTTCATCCTTGAGGAAGTCCTTAAAATTCTGGCTCTCAATGTCGGCATGGCATATGTGGTAGACCAAGCACACGTTATGTATGCAAACCTGGATCACGGTGGGCTTCTTCTTCTCTGCCTCCTTTAGAATCTTCTCTCTTTCCAGGACTGTGGTGTACTCAACATCTAGCCCAGCAACCCACTCATCCTTTGAACTGTTGAACATGCGTAGGAAGAGAGCAAGGCATGCTTTCACCATCACGGATCCATGTGTCTAGATGACGATGAACTCATCACCGATGATGGCTCTAACCTGGTACTCATCTGCAACCATAGATATTTGGGAGGCCATGAATTTTGGAGGAGGGTTAGGAGAAGTTGAACTGATGTAATGTGAAAGGACGGTATGACTGGGAGCGAACTGTTATAAGGTACTGTACTTGTAGAATATGGGGACGAGTAGGGCATGCAAACAGCGTGGGGTTGTTGGCTTGCCCGATGGATAAATGGCTGCAAGCCCCCAAAGAGTTCTCGAGTACTATGTGGGACCCACTAGATGTCATGTCTACTAGACCCATATCGTAGGCCTGACGGTATAACTTCTGCCTGTTCGCATGTCATGCCGACGCGTGGATGTAACTTCACTTAATTCCGTCAACCATCATGCCTCCCACGACCTCTGCCTCCCTCGCACGGTCGCACCCTTTGAGACTTCAACCGGCTATAAATGAGCAATTTTTTTGCCTACTCCGCATGCATAATACTCCCTTTGGTCCTTTTTACTCCCGTCAACCGTTTGCAAAGTGTTTGACCAAATTTATACTAGAAATATCAATATCTACAATACTGATTATAATGAGTATAAGAACTTCATTTTATAATGATTATAAAAATATTGATTTGACATTGTGAATGTTGATACATTTTTCTATAAGTTTGGTCAAAGTAGAGGTACATTGACTTCACACAAAACTTAAATGCACAATGCAGACTAGTTCCTCTGTCCAGGTGCGTGCCATGTCCTATCTTGTCATCACAACAAGGTTAGCTATTAGAGTACTACTACCTCCCTTCTAGTTTAAAGGGCTGGATTCAAAAATTTCACCTACTCTTAGCAAGATAAAGGCGGTGGAATAGTTTTTGTAGTCTGCAAAATTACTCAACTAATGTTGTCGTTCTTCACAAAAAATGTGTTTACCAATGCATTATCGCATTGCATGCATGCATGAACACTAGTTACCATAACCCCCTTCTCTTCTTTAATTCTTTGCCACATCAGCATGTTTGCTATTCCCGTGTGCATGATAACAGCTAAGATACCACCATTATGGCCAGCCTTAATCATCGCATGCAATAATTTAGTGCACCTTGAAATATGAACATGTGTGGGGCGTGTATGTTTTTAATGACTTGAGACTATACCTAGCCCGGCATGCAAGATGAGTTATTATGCACCATTCCACATTCCTGCAGGAAGCCCATTCGTCTCCAAATCTTTTCCTCTCCATGTGTGGAAACAATATGCCTGCCAGACTCTCCTTCTCCCTCCGGTGGTCCCACCACTCCACCCCGTGCCGAAAAACATCTGCATGCATGACTCTCCTCCCCCCGCGCTCGTCCAATCCGTTGTGGCTAGCAATATTTCCACCCCTTCCCTCCCCCGTAATTTACTCCAACAAATATGTCCACGTAGTTGTTATGTTAATCATGCAACATATCTTACAGGACGATGCTTCAGTTACTTAACTGCAGGTGCATTGGGTCACTGACATATGGGCCCAACAGGGGTCTGGCCCACAAGTCAGTGACGCAACTGGACCTGCAGTTAAGTCAGTGCAGCTCAGTCCATATCTTACGTAGGTGTGCCATTGCTCGCTATAAATACTGCGCCTCCCACGGCATTCGCAAGAACGCTCACGTTCATTGCTATCTCCTCCCCCTCCCTCTCACGTCGACCACCATGGCATCTCCCCTCCCAAGCCCTAGGCGCCCCTCATTGCACCGCGCGGACGGTCACGCGTCGTTGTTCCGTTCCTCGCGCCACTAGTAGAGGAGGATGCGTCGGTGTTCCACTCCTCGCCGCGACGTGTCGAGGTGGACACGTCGGTGTTTCCAATCTCGCCAGCATGCACGTCGGAGGACGCGTCGGCTCCCCTCTATGAGGAGAACGCCGCGCCGCCCATCGAGCCCTCCCAGCCTTAAGGAGCTTTGGAAAGAAATGGATGTCACCTTATGGGAGGCTTTTCCTCCGGCAGAGCACGCCAAAATAGAGGCGAAGAAGAAAGCCGAGGAAGAGAAGTGCGCCGCGGGGCAAGCTGCCTGGCAGGTCTATGTCGCGTCCGAGAGAGTCAGGCAATTGGCTCTTTGGCCGAAGGCTCGTGCAAGGGTCGTGAGGGTGGCGGAGGACGCCCATGCCAAAGCCTTGAGTGTAGTCGGGCCCAAGCGCCTCATCTACGCTTGGCGGTACGTGGACCGGGTACACGCTTCCAACGAGGAGGAGTACCTGTTGGCGCTAGATCACCACACCAGTGAGACCGCGCTCGCCCGCCGGCAAGCCGCCAATCAGCACCTCACAAGTTGCGAGGCTGAGGAAGAGGCGTTGTGTCGGAGCGCTAGGAAACGGCCGTGCAGCAGGGCGCTGTGGCTTTTAGTAGGAGTATAATTTAGTTTTATAAGGTGATCTCATTAGTTTTGGGACGCAAATGATAAATCCCTAACGTTCGGGAATTATTAGTGTCCTTAATTAAGTATGTAAGAGGGAAAGTTTGGAAACCTTGTGTATCCGTACGCATTTTGTAAGTACGTGCATATATCACAAACTTTACTGTATACTATCGCACTACACGTCTTTCTCTATATATGCTTGCAGACTGTGCTACTCCCTCCGTCCAGGTGAATAAGTCATCTTTGGTTGTGCATCATGACCAAGAAGGAGGGAAGACTTTATACACCTAGATGGAGGGAGTACTACTATTACTTATATATGTGCAAATGCACGTTTTAACATTACAATGCGGTTTTTGTAAAAGTAGAAAAACATGACTAGTCAAGCTTGTGAAGCGATTCAATGCAAAATGCAAAAATGCTCGTTTGATTGTTTAACTTTAGCTTCCTTCTCTGTGGTTATTTCTCTATCGTACTTTGTACGGAGTATCTCACTGGGCGGAAAGGCATGCAAATTCCCAAACCGCTTCCTACACCCTGTATCAATTTTTTTGCCTAACAAGTTGTGTCGTGCAATTGGATTCCAACTTGAGTACTACTACTAGTAGGAGTACCAGGGGCCAATTCATTTAGGCTTCTAGATTAGTAATCCCATTACTACTAGCTTTGTCCTGGTTTGTTGGTCCCCATTGTAACCTGTGTCAAATTTTGATCATAAATTTAACTAATGAAATGTTTGTGCATGTCACATGCACAAACATTTTATCAGTTAAAACTTTGGTCAAAATTTACCACAAATTACAATGGTGACGAATAAACCAAGACAAAGGTACTAGTAGTAGTTTAGAAGCCCAAATAAATGAGTGAGGCACCTTAATGTTACTCTCCACTATGACTAGTCTTATGGGAAAGCTGGGGAAGAGATGGCTTATTTTTTTAAACCGCCAAAAGAACTGGCCCTAGGAGTAGTAGCTAGGGATACTAGGAGTAGTAGCTAGGGATCGAGTGAGCGAGATGAACCAGAGAAAGTAAATGCAGAGAGATGAAATGCAAAAAAGACGGAGGGATGTGATGGTTGCTTGTCCGTTTATTTTACCAGGCCACTTATTACTGGCAGTGGTTGGGTTTTGTAATATGACGGCTTTACTGCTGCGCCACGAGCGGGGTGAGACTCCGGTGCAGCGCCTCCCTCTACACTTGTACTACATCGGTCGTGGTTTATTAGTCACCATTGAATTTGACTGAAGATTTAACATACAAAATGTTAGTGCATGTCAACAAAAACTATATCGTTGGATTTGTATTTGAACATAGTTTTCAATGATATAATATTATGTGACATGCATCAGCATTTATCGTACTCTATATAATGTTAGTTCAATTTTTGGTCGTACTAATCTATTGTAAGGTGCTCGTGCGTTGCATGGAAGAGTGAAATGCATTATCGGGGAGTTGTTTATTTTCACAAAGGATGTGGGGGTCATCTCATGTGTAACTGGTATCGATAGGTTTCTTCGAATATTATTTCATCTCTAGAGCTCACAAACATCCGGGTGAAATAGATAAAAAGGTATCTTTTGCAAACAAAAGCGTTCAACCTGCATCCAAAACTTGTGAAGAAATAACACTTATTTTGCTTTGCAAGAAATGATCTTTAAAAATTAGTTTTTGAGTATCGGTTGTTATACATGTTGGCTACAGATGACATGTCACTTTCTTATAGTCAATAGTTGGCTATACTATTAAGTATTAACCATGCCCTTATCAACCTAGATGGAGGGATTAAATCAGGATGACTTGGAAGGGGGCAAAGGAGATGTAAGAAATGGTTCATCGTAAATCTTTCACCAGTACTGTAGTAAAAATTCATACATGGAAGATTCTAGACTAAACCATAAATGGATCACTTTTATTCATGCGCGATACTCCAATAGAGCAAGATCATGCATGGAAGTCTCCACATGCTTAGACAGCGGATTACATTGAGCGAAGACTAATGATCAACATTTAACTTGGTCATGCATATGTCCAGGTGAACCTCCTTGGAGTCCCCGTGCACCGCGTTGGGGGGTAAATCATACCATGCGTCTTCCATGTCCACATCGGCGGGAAGGTCCCAGCTCTGCAGAGTCGTAGTAAGTTTGATGTAGCCGGTGTCGCTGCCCATGTACCTCTGAGGGGTAGTAGCAGTGAGCATGCACCTGTACATCGGCCTCAAGTCAGTGTCAGCATCAGCGGCGTCGCCCTTGACGCACACTACAGAGACGGGGCGACGGCTTGCGCGGGCCTTGCCGGTGCCCACGATCAAGAGGATGACGCTGCCGCCCTCTTTCGAGACTAGCAGGCGGCGGTGATGCTCCAGCGACTCTGGCACGATGAACGGGTAGCATGTCTCGTACTTGATGTTCTTCGCCAAGGGCCTGTAGTGACCGCCGCACGCATCCGTGAGGTGATGCACGATGTCCGCCGGCGAGCCTCAAACGACATTGGGCACTCATAGCTATAGACGAAGGCCTCCTTGGAGGCATCGACCAGGCCGTCCATGAAACGAGAGTGGTTGTAGGGGATGTTGCGCCAGTTGAATATATGAGCAAGTTACTATGAGATTTAATCCAAATAAGCACAAAATAAATCATGATGGCTATAACAGAGATTAAACTAATCATGTGGACTAGCATAGTAGATGAACGGATAGAATCTAGGAGACAGAGTAGAAACATGAATTCTACCATGATTTGAACAGGAAGGACAGAAATGCATATGGTGCAACGGGAGCAGCGTTGTTGGCGTTGAGGTTGTCGCCCATGTCGTTGACGAAGAGGTTGTCGAGGTCAGGGAAGAAGTCGTCGTCGGTGAAGTCGTGGATCCCAGCAGTCACGAGAGTGTGCTCCCCAAATTTCAACAGCGCCCGCCGAATGGAGCGCATGAGGGAATGGCTGTAGGGGACGTTGCGGCCGCCTAATGGAGCGCACGAGTAGCACATGAAGCAGTAGATGGTGCTCCTTCCTAAGTCTCTATCTCTACGCTTATCTCTATCTCTACTACTCTTCTTTGTTATTTATAACAAATCGAATAGTACTGTGTCGTCCGCTGCACGCTCGGCTGAGCACGCCTCCTCGTCTCCATCATCACCAACTGAGTCTTTTATAGGAGTAGGAGTAGAGAAAAAACCGAGTTGGTGACGATGGTGTTCCATGCAATGCACGAGCATCTTGCTAATTTTTTTGCATATAATTCCAAACACCACGTAGACACGGTCTTTGACCATTTTACAACTATGTTGGTATCATTGTTAGTGGTCAGCCGGTGCAAGTTATAGCCCCGGGTGTTTTAACCTTTTTTAGTAATGATATCTGGCGATTGTTCGCCATGAGCTCAATCCTGGCAAATCCCACGTAACCGTCTGATTTCCATCTGACGGTGGCCTATTTTTAAGCCATAGTATTTGACAAAACCGCCACCCTTACACACATACTGTAACTGTGTCGCGGGCGTTTGCAACTGCCATGTCTCCCAGTGAATGTTTGCTCGGGACTGGAGTTAGCACCGATGGTGGTTCGTAGTCGTTCCATGCTCGGGCATTGAAGTTTGTAACTATTTTAGATTATTATATACTACTCCTCTGGTGCTAGTAGTAGAGCAGAGTCCTACTCCACTACTACTCTACTCAAGCAAGTTAGGCATAGTAGTAGGTACTTTGGGAGTATTAGTATTGTGATCACTAAAGCAAGTTGTCTGGCATCGATATGACCCTACGCTGCTGGTATGTGTCTCGTAAGTAAAGCGGTGTGCTGTAGTCATCATCACCTATCCACTTCCCGAAGCACATATTCTCTTCTCCATCTTTGTCCGCACATAATCTCGTCCAATCTTCCATGCCCGCTAAGGCGCCTCCCCCCTTGTCCGAAACCCAAGCACTAACAATGGCAGAATGGAGCAGCGTCCGCCGAAAGAGTGGCTGGAATTTGCTCCCCACAGAGGTAATCAAGCTCATTGTTTCGCGTGTGGACAAACTCAATATCGTGTCGCTCACTGCGTGCTCGTCGGGGTTGTACTGTTTACTCAAATCCCTCAAGCCGGAGCTTTTTAAGCCAGCTCCTTGCTTGCTGATGCCGCTTGATCTTCAGAAACGGTGTATCACACAGCATAATGATCGTAGGGTGGCGAGCATCAACCCCCTTGACTGCGATCCGATCCCCATCACCCTCAACTACATTAATGGTATGTACTGGGTCGGCATGAACACGTCTTGGATGGTGCTCGTCAATGATCGCAGCAGCTGGATTCTTTTGGAGGTCTACACCCGGCGATTGATCCCCCTTCCTTCAATTAACACTTCACTGCTTTGGCACCGCAGCCCAGAATACTCGGAATCTTACCGTAGCTAACACGATACCAAGTTTGATTTGCTCAAGGTTGTAATCTGCCAAGTGCCCACAAGATCTGCGAATTATAAAGACTTCAGGCTAATTGCGTTCTTCAACCACAGTCTCGCCTATCTGACTGGTCACTGCGGTAAGTGGATAAATCTGCACGTCCATCGCATGATCATACACCTCCATGGTTCTCTAATGCCATAACACAAGGGCTTCATCTACGCTGTCGACTCCTTCTATTGCTGGACGTATTGCTGGCCTACTCCAGTCATCGCTACAAACGGCTGTTACAGCAGTATGTTACTTTCCTATGATATCATGATGGCTTATATTACTGTCAACATTTACTTAAAAAATATTCATTAAGAGCCCTTTTTTATTGGACTCCAACTTGATATGATGTTGTAGGCCGCCTGGTGTCCCTACCCTTCCTAATCCCAGAACCTTGCAAAGAAAAGCGGCATGGCAGTTGCAGGTGCTTCCTGGCTCGATCAGACGACAGCGAACGATTGATGATCGTTCGCATGTATCGGACGTGTTGTTTCGCGGAATACAATCATAGTCACTGCAAGGTCTTTGAGCAGGATCCCAGCTTCTCTGGGCCTTCAGGAATTTTTGACTAGAGGCTGGTAAGTAGCCTTGGTACATGCTCTCTATTTGTCGGACTGAATTATCTGATTAACCACGAGATAACCGATGGCAAGGATCCTGATGGCAGCACTGTTTCGTTCATCAGGCAAAAATGTGTGTACACAACGTACCATGCGTCTCTGCATGCACCATACCCTGATATGTGCCGCCACGCTCTGCAGCCCGAAGTAGGAGAGAGGGTCACAAGTATCAGACTTCGATCTGCTAGC
The DNA here is from genome assembly GCF_018294505.1 of Triticum aestivum. NCBI lineage: Eukaryota > Viridiplantae > Streptophyta > Magnoliopsida > Poales > Poaceae > Triticum > Triticum aestivum. Next base: position 452,120,057 of record NC_057795.1, on the reverse strand, counting down.
TGGAGTTTCCCCCATCAGTCACCCATCTAGTTCAAGCCGTCAGCCCATCTCCACAGCTTAATAAATAGTAACGTCTAACTGATCCAGTTAGTTAGATGTGTACACTTGGTGTAGTAGGATCTTCATTTAGTTTGATGCACACACTTGTTCTTTTTGGTAGCCCTTTTGTAATGATGGCTGATGTTTGGTTTGGAAGAGAGAGTTGCGTCTTTACTCTTCTGGCCTGCTTACTGCTTCTGTTGCACCCCCAGCCCTGGTTGCTGCTGCTGGTGTTTTCAATGTATAATCAGTAGTATGTTTCGTTTGTTGGTTGAATAAATGTGTTATTAGAATGACAAACACAATGTTTTGGAAGTCGTTGCACGGTCCGATCCTTTAGTGCCCCATACTGTACGTAGTGCATACTATTTTTCGTGTGGAACACATTTTCCACTTGTTGATAACATGCAGTCCATTAATGAAGACCCAATAGAGGAGCCCATAATTAACTGGAAGGGAGGCTCTCACATGAATCCGACCCAGGTACATGCTCATGGTCCCCTAAACAAAAATAAGTAAATAAATAAATAGTTCATTAATGAAGGCCCAATAGAGGACCCCATAATTAACTGGAAGGGAGGCTCTCACATGATAACATGCACCAATTCTTTAAATTCACGATTTAACAGGAGGATATTATTTCCTACAATAGTGTCGTTACATTCAGTCGATATTATTCTTAGGCAAAGATAGCGACCAGTCTTATTTCTCCCAGCATTTTCCTCCTGCAACCAGCAGACCCATGCAAATCGTAGTCAATGTCGTAAATAGTTCCGGTCCATTTTTATTTTTCAATAAGAATTTCCAACCGAGCCCAGCACATTGTGGCAACACTTTATCCTCCGCCTTGGTGAGCTCGCCGCGGCGCCGCCGTCCGGCCCTGTCAACATAGTTTTTTTTTCGAAATGGTCCCTGTCAACATAGTGAATTGGGAGAGGACTGTAGTTGTGAGTTTGATAGTACGGACCCACCAGGTCCACTCCCGAACACAAGCAAGTGCCTCTTTTACTACTCAGATGCACCCCTCATTTTTTTACTCTAATCCATCGTGGTGATATCTAGGACCCACATCATTTTCAACTTATAGTCAATTAACGACAAAATTGCACAACTTTTTTTAGTAGTAATTCAGAGGAGCAGGCTATAAACTGGGTTGTGCGGCCTTTGTGGCCCATCTAACAACATGGCCAGCCCAGCAGTTTTTTCTTTGGGAAAATAGGTTGCCTAGTATTTCTTTTTGAAGAATACCCAAGCTAGGCCTATTTGTTTTCTCCGACTTACTAGGCTTTAAATCTTTCAAGACGAGGAGGGATGCATTCCGGCCTAGCCAAAGAGTGTGGTCAGTGTCTGTTAAAAGTAATATCAAAGGGGTTGAAAATCCAAAAACAAATTATAGCAAATGGGATATTAGTTTCTTTTTTTGTTTTTTTCTTCACTGATATTTTATACTCCCTCCGTCCCAAAATTCTTGTCTTAGATTAGTCTAGATACGGATGTATCTAATACCAAAACTGACTCGATACATCCGTATTTAGACAAATCTAAGACAAGAATTTTGGGACGAAGGGAGTATTTCATTGGATTTAACATGACATAGTACTAACTTATTTTTAAATTTGTTTTAGTATGGCTACTAATTTTTGGATTAAGAATATTTTATTCCCTAGCAAAAATTTGCGATTCAAAATTTCGCACATATTTAGTTAAAATTTTTAACCCTGGTACTGACCAGAAAATTGGCAGCAATTCTAAAAATGGAAAATGGGTTGCAATAAATTCCATATGAATTAGAAATGAGTAAAAAATATAAAAATAGTAGCAAATGGATGTACACGCCACATATTTCGAGGCTGACTTGTTTACGCAAGGCTTTGTCAGTCAACACACGATTCTAGCAGTAGTGACTATTGGATGTCCATCCAACGGCCGACGTGCTTCTTCAATCTCTGATTTTCCTGCTCCAGCCGCCTAAACTAGTGCCAGTGGGACTGCCCGCTCCCTCCTCTTGTGGCCCGCTGTGATGCCGCGCATGCTTCATCGGCCCACCCTACTCCCTTCGCTGGCCTGGCCGCACGCAATCAACTGCCTCCTTATTACGCAAAAAAAATGATTCCTCGCACTGACATCTGGGGCGCACCGGTTGGGAGGCTGGCCTGTGGGCCTACTAAGTTGACGCGTACACAGGGCTTGTCAACTTAGTCAACAAACGATTCCAGCAGCAGTAACCGTTGGATTTGAATTGAATGGTCCTGCTGCTGATTCTTGCACCAGCCGCCCAAACCAGCATCGGCGAGACTGCCTGCTCCTGGCTCCAGTGGCCGGCTGTGCTGCCATTGAGGCCTCACCGCCCCCTACTAGTCCCACCGCTAGCCAGGCCCTGCAGCGACGGCAACCTCACACCACAGCCGAACCAGTGAACCCTCAAACTCCTCTCCGCGTGGGCATCCACTGTCGCGTCTTCCCTCGCTCCGCGTCGTCCCCTTCCTAGGCCTCACCGTCGTCCACCGCCCTGGTGCTCTTGGCGCGGCATGGTCAACATGGTCAAGGTATGACTTCCATCGAACATGGACTATACGTGGAGAGGCTGACAGCTGGGTCCACGACCGCACACAAGGAAATGCCTCCTTATTACGCGCAAAATAATGATTCCTCCAGCTGACATCTGGGACCCACCGGAAGGGCCTCTGTATTTCGCGAAAAAACGTTCCCCCGCTGACAGGTCAGACCCACTAGCTATATCTTCGCACGTAGGGAAGTGCCTCCTTATTACGCACAAAAAAATGAATACTCCCCCTGCTAGCTGGGACCCAGCATAGTGGGATGCTGACTTGTGGGCCTACTAAGTTGACAGGGACGGAGGGCTTTGTCAACTTAGTCAATATGAACGATTCTAGATCCAGTGACCGTATGATGTCCATCCAACGGCTGTAGTGCTTCTTCAACCTCTGGTCTTCTTGCTCCAGCCGCCCAAAGCAGCATCGATCGTGCCGCCTGCTCCTGCCTCCCGTGGCCGGCTGTGTTGCCGCGGAGGCCTCACCACCCCCTACTACTCCCACCGTTGGCCAGGCCATCCCTCCACTCACCCACATCCCCTGTTATTCTGCGGTAATGAAAGCCTCACACTGAAGTCGAACCAGTGAACCATTGTACTCCTCTCTGCGTGGGCATCCACTGTCGCGTCTTCCCCCGCTCTGCATTGTCCCCTTCCTAGGCCTCGCCGTCGTCCACCGCCCTCGTGCTCTCGGCGCGGCGTGGTCAACATGGTCAACAAACGACTTCCATCGGAAGAGCACTGTACGTGGAGAGGCTGAGAGCTGGGTCCACGACCGTAGCAAGGACGTGCCTCCTTATTACGCGGAAAATAATGATTCCTCCATCTGACAGGCCACCATATTTCGCAAAAGAAACATTTCCCTCTGACTGTTGGGACCTACCAGCTACATATTTGCATGCAAGGAAGTGCGTCCATATTACAGGTAAAAAAATGATTCGCCCCATGACTGCTGGGACCCACCAGCTACATCTTCGCACACAAGGAGGTGCCTGACAGTTGGGACCCACCCGGTCGAAGCATACATAGTGTTGTCATTCTGGTCGCGAATGTGTACGTACATACTGGTCGATGTAGACGCGCACATGTCATAGTAGAGGCGCGCATGTAGCATGTACACGTACGTACAACGGCCAGGGTACAAGAAAGTAAATACGACCACGTACGTACATACGGGCAGGGTCTCGAATGCCTACTCAAGCATACGTACGGCCAGGGCTCGTGTACATGGCTTGGTCAGAACGGAGAAACTGCATCATTGTCGTGTTCATGGGGAGGCAACGGAATGCGTTGTGTTCATCGGGAGGCAACGGAACACGTGGGAGCCAACCGGCTTGGACGGAACAACCGATGGAAACGAGGCCTGGCATACCGCAGAATGGAGGAAACGGCCTTGTGCGACCGGCCACGTTTGAAACAGGATCCTGTTCATTGGGACGGGTTTGGCGTACCACAAAATGGAGGAAACATACTTTTGTTGGACCTCCTACCGTCGAAACGGGGTCCTGTTGACCGGGAGGGGTGTGGCATACTGCAAAACGGAGGAAACGGACTTGTGTTGGAGCGCTACGGTCGAAACGGGGGTCCTGTTCATCAGGAGGGGTGTGGCGTACCGCAAAACGGGACTCCACGGGATACTGTTCATCTCCACCGTCGACCTCCTCCAGCCTCCACGGGCTACTGTCCATCCACCGTTGACCTCCTCCAGCCTCCACCTGCGACTGTTCATCCACGGGCTCCTGTTCATACAGCCTTCACCGCGCGCTACTCCACCGGCTACTGTTCAACCAACCCTCTCCACGGGGTCCTGTTCAACCACCCTTCCACGGGCTACTATTCATCCAGCCCTCCACCGACTACTGGTCAACCAGCCCTCCACAGGGTCGTCCTGTTCATCCAGCCCTCCACGGGGTCCTGTTCATCCAGCCCCAACCGGCTCGATCTGGGTCTTGTTCATCCAGAGGCAACACCACGGGGTCCTGTTCATCCACCCCCACCATGAACTATTCATCCAAACCCCCCCAACAACGCTCACTGTTCATCAACGGAAGGAGGCAGCAGGGTTCGATCGGCTTCAGTTAGCAGCAGTAGCGAAGGAATCGCTCGATCGCTCGGGTTCAGTAACACGTAGCCCGTAGTGCAATCGCATGGGTTCAGTTAGGCGACGCCTCGCTCGGGTTCAGTTAGAGCCCAACGTCGTGCACCAACGCACATATGTGTACGAGAGAAACGTGCATCACTCGGCCCCCGACCACCCACCGTAACAGGGAACTCCCTAAAATTTTCCTCGCCCTCGCTTCTACCACCGTTTTTTCCATCATGGACGGCCCAAAGAATGTCATGCAGCTGCGTCTTCGGCCTGCCCAGGACGAAAGCTAAGTTTCTGTCATGATTTTTGTTATAGAAGTAGGAGCCCACCACATCTATGATGATACCGGGTTTTGTCACAATTATCGTCACAGAAGTGTCATAAGTATGATAGAAAAAAATCGTTCGACCCAAAATGTCACGGATGAGTCTTTTTTTGTAGTGTTACATCTTGTAACACATGCAAAAACCCTTTCTTTGACTAATCCATTTTGAACTTCTTCAAAACTTTATCAAGGTATGTGCTTTGTGAAAGTCCTATTAAGCGTCTTGGTCTATATCTATAGATCTTGATGCTCAATATGTAAGCAGCTTCACCGCGGTCTTTCATTAAAAAATTCTTATTCAAGTATCCTTTTATGCTATCTAGAAGTTCTATATCATCTCGAGTTAGTAATATGTCATCCACATATAATATCAGAAATGCTACAGAGCTCCCAATCACTTTCTTGTAAATACAGGCTTCATCGTAAGTCTGTATAAAACCATATGCTTTGATCACCTTATCAAAGCATATATTCCAACTCCAAGATGCTTGCACTAGTCCATAGATGGTTTGCTGGAGCTTGCACACCTTGTTAGCACCTTTAGGATCGACAAAACCTTCTGGTAGCATCATATACGACTCTTCTTAGAGATATCCATTTAAGGAATGCAGTTTTGACATCCATTTGGTATATTTCATAAAATGTGGCAATTGCTAACACGATTCGGACGGATTTAAGCATCGCTGCGTTTGAGAAAGTCTCATCATAGTCAACCCCTTGAACTTGCCAAAAACCTTTTGCCACAAGTAGAGCTTTGTAGACAGTAACATTACCATCAATGTCAGTCTTCTTCTTGAACATCCATTTATTCTCTATGGCTTACCGATCATCGGGAAAGTCCACCAAAGTCCACACTTTTTTCTCATATATGGATGCTATCTCAGATTTCATGGCCTCAAGCCATCTGTCGGAATCTGGGCTCATCATAGCTTCTTCATAGTTTGTAGGTTTGCCTTGGCCTAGTAACATGACTTCCAGGACAGGATTACCTTACCACTCTGGTGCAGATCATGCTCTGGTTGACCTACAAAATTCAGTAGTAACTTGATATGAAGTTTCATGATCATCATCTCTAGCTTCCTCTCTAGTTGATGTAGGCATCACGGGAACAATTTTATCTGATGTACTATATTCCAATTCGAGAGAAGGTTCATTTACCTCATCAAGTTCTAATTTCCTCCCACTCACTACTTTCATGAGAAACTCCTTCTCCTGAAAGGACCCATTCCCAGCAACAAAGATCTTGCCTTTGGGTCTATGATGGAAGGTGTACCCAATTGTTTTCTTAGGGTATCCTATGAAGACACACTTCTCCGATTTGGGTTCGAGCTTATCAGGCTGAAGCCTTTTGACATAAGCATCGCATCCCCAAACTTTAAGAAACAACATCTTAGGTTTATTGTCAAACCATAGTTCATACGGTGTCATCTCAACGGATTTAGATGGTGCCCTGTTTAACGTGAATGCAGATGTCTCTAATGCATAACCCCAAAATGATAGTGGTAAATCAGTAAGAGACATCATAGTTCGCACCATATATTATAAAGTGCGGTTACGATGTTCGGACACACCATTACACTGTGTGTTGCAGGTGGGGTGAGTTGCGAAACTATTCCACATTGTTTTAAATGAAGGCCAAATTCGTAACTCAAATATTCGCCTCCGTGATCAGATCGTAGAAACTTTATTTTCTTGTTATGATGATTCTCCACTTCGTTCTGAAATTCTTTGAACTTTTCAAATGTTTCAGACTTGTGTTTCATTAAGTAGATATACCCATATCTGCTCAAATCATCTGTGAAGGTCAGAAAATAACGATACCCGCCGCGTGCCTCAACACTCATTGAACTGCCTACATCAGTATGTATTATTTCCAATAAGTCATTGGCTTTGTCCCGAAGAACGTAGTTTTAGTCATCTTACCCATGAGGCATGGCTCACAAGTATCAAATGATTCATAATCAAGTGATTCCAAAAGCCCATCAGCATGGAGTTTCTTCATGTGCTTTACACCAATATGACCTAAATGGAGTTCCACAAGTATGTTGCACTCTCATTATCAACTTTGTATCTTTTGGCATCAATATTCTGAATATGTGTATCACTAAAATCGAGATTTTATAAACCATTTACATTGGGTGTATGACCACAGAAGGTTTTATTCATGTAAACAGACCAACAATTATTCTCTGACTTAAATGAATAGCTGTATCACAATAATCATGATCCAATCATATTCATGCTCAACGCAAACACCAAATAACATTTATCTAGGTCCAACATTAATCCCGAAGGTAGAGGGAGTGTGTGATGGTGACCTTATCAACCTTGGAATCACTTCCAACACACATCGTCACCTCTCCCTTAACTAGTCTCTGTTCATTTTGCAATTCCTGTTTCGAGTTACTACTCTTTAGTCACTGAACCGGTATCAAATACCCAGGGGTTACTATGAACACTAGTAAAATATGCAATAATAACATGTATATCAAATATACCTTTGTCCACTTTGCCATCCTTCTTATCTACCAAATATTTGGGGCAGTTTCGCTTCTAGTGACCATTCCCTTTGCAGTAGAAGCACTCAGTTTCAGGATTAGGTCTAGCTTTGGGTTTCTTCCTGGGAGTGACAACTTGCTTGCCATTCTTCTTGCTGGGAGCTCGGGAATCATTTTTGTAATCCCTTGCATATTATAGTTCATCATGAAGTTCTAGTAGCTTGGTGATAGTGAATAGAGAACTCTATCAATCACTCTCTTACATGGAAGATTAACTCCACTTAATTGAAGCAATTGTAGTACCCAGACATTCTGAGCACATGCTCACTAGCTGAGCTATTCTCCTCCATCTTTTAGGCAAAGTACTTGTCAGAGGTATCATACCTCTCGACATGGGCATGAGCCTGAAATACAAATTTCAGCTCTTGGAACATCTCACATGCTCCATGGCGTTCAAAACGTTTTTGAAGTCCCGGTTCTAAGACATAAAGCATGGTGCACTAAACTATCAAGTAATCATCATATCGAGCTTGCCAAACGTTCATAACGTCTGCATCTGCTTCTCCAATAGGTTTGTCACCTAGTGATGCATGAAGGACGTAATTCTTCTGTGCAGTAGTGATGATAATCCTCAGATCATGGACCTAGTCTGCATCATTGCTACTATCATCTTCAAACTTTAGTTTTCTCTGGGAACATATCAAAAAACATAGGGGAGCTACAACACGAGCTATTGATCTACAACATAATTTGCAAATACTATGAGGACTAAGTTCATGATAAATTAAGTTCAATTAATCAAATTACTTAAGAATTCCCACTTAGATAGATATCCCTCAAGTCATATAAATGATACGTGATCGAAATGAACTAACCCATGTCCGATCATCACGTGAGATGGGGTAGTCATCAATGGTGAACATCTCTATGTTGATCATATCTACTATATGATTCACGTCCGACCTTTCGGTCTCCAGTGTTCCGAGGCCATGTCTATACATGCTAGGCTCGTCAAGTTTAACCCGACTATTCTTCATGTGCAAAACTGTCTTGCACCCGTTGTTATGTGAACATAGAGACTATCACACCCAATCATCATGTGGTGTCTCAACATGATGAACTGTCACAATGGTGCATAATTAGGGAGAACATTTATACCTTGAAATTTTAGTTAAGGAATCATCTTATAATGCTACCCTTGTACTAAGCAAAATAAGATGCATAAAAGATAAACATCACATGAAATCAAAATATGTGACATGATATGGCCATCATCATCTTGTGCTTTTGATCTCTATCTCCAAAGCATCATCATGATCTCCATCATCACCGGCTCGACACCTTGATCTCCATCGTTGCGACGTGGTCGTCTCACCAACTATTGCTTCTACAACTATCGCTAACACATAGTGATAACGTAATTACATGGCCTTTGCATTTCATACAATAAAGAGACAACCATAAGGCTCCTACCGGTTGTTGATAACTTTTACAAAACATGATCATCTCATACAATAACGTATATCACATCATGTCTTGACCATATCACATCACAACATGCCCTGCAAAAGCAAGTTAGACGTCCTCTACTTTGTTGTTGCAAGTTTTACATGGCTGCTACGGGCTTCTAGCAAGAATCGTTCTTAGCTACGCATCAAAACAATAACGGTGATTTATCAAGTTTGTTGTTTTAACCTTCAACAAGGACCGACCGCAGTCAAATTCAATTTAACTAAAGTAGGAGAAACAGACACCCGCCAGCCAACTTTATGCAAAACTAGTTGCTTGTCTATCGGTGGAACCAGTCTCATGAACAAGGTTGGTCCGGGCCGCTTCATCCAACAATACCGCCGAATAAAAATAGGACATTGGTGGTAAGCAGTATGACGATCACCGCCTATCGGTGTCAAAACCAGCGGATCTCGGGTAGGGGGTCTCGAACTATGCGTCTAGGGCTAATGGTAACAGGAGACTGGGGACACGATGTTTTACCCAGGTTCGGGCCCTCTCGATGGAGGTAATACCCTACTACCTACTTGATTGATCTTGATGATGAGTATTACACGAGTTGATCTACCATGAGATCGTAGAGGCTAAACCGTAGAAGCTAGCCTATGGTGTGATTGTTGTTCTTGTCCTACGTACTAAACCCTCCAGTTTATATAGACACCGGAGGGGGCTAGGGTTACACAGAGTCGGTTACAGAGAAGGAGATCTATCATCCGAATCGCCAAGCTTGCCTTCCTCGCAAAGGAGAGTCCCATCCGGACATGGGACGAAGTCTTCAATCCTGTATCTTCATAGTCCAACAGTCCGGCCAAAGTACATAGTCCGGCTGTCCGGATACCCCCTTATCCAGGACTCCCTCAGTAGCCCCCGAACCAGGCTTCCATGATGATGAGTCCGGTGCATAGATTGTCTTCAGCATTGCAAGGCGGGTTCCATCTCCGAATACTCCAAGATAAATTCCGAACACAAGGACCGTGTCCGGCTCTGCAAGACAAATTTCACATACCACTGTAGAGAGAACAATAATCCACGTATCTAATATGTTGACAACTCTTTGTAGCATGACATCACCCCACGGTCCGGCCTTTATTCGAACCGTTTTTTATAACCAGCTACTGCACACATTGCGAGGCAGTTTCTTTGGCACGTCTTGTCAAAACAGAGATCGTGTCCCCTTATTACGGGATCTTCATCAATATGGGTATGGGTAACCCAACCGAGCCATCAATCGTGGCGCTTGGAAAATTAGCAATTTCAACGGGTAAGTGGGGAGGCGCACATTTTTCACCGCCTTTATAAAGGGATAAGGATCTCCCGTTTTCACGCACGCCTTCTTCCTCCTTTGCTCATCCATTCTTGCACTCTCGAGCCCTAGCGCCCAAGTTCTCACCTTCTCCGTAGGGCCATTCGCAGCATGTCCGGAGCGGGAGGCAAGTGGATGGCCTCCTCCGTCTCAGAGGAGGATATCACCAAGCTTCGGGCAGCCGGATACCTGGCCGAAAACATTGCGCACAGGCTTCCGGCGGACGGACAAATCACCCCCACCCCAAAGTCTCGGGAGAGAGTAGTATTCCTCCCTCAATTCATCCGTGGACTAGGATTTCCAATCCACCCATTCGTCCGCGGGCTCATGTATTACTATGGGCTAGATTTCCATGATCTAGTCCCAAATTTCTTCCTCAACATCTCGGCCTTCATCGTCGTGTGCGAGGCCTTCCTCCGCATCAGGCCCCACTTCGGCCTGTGGCTGAAAATCTTATGCGTGAAGCCGAAGATCTTTAGCGGCCAGCAGGCGGAGTGCGGAGGCGCCATGGTGGGCAGAATGCCCAACGTTACATGGCTTGACGGCTCCTTTGTGGAGACTGTGTAAGGGTGGCAATCAGGGTGGTTCTATATCACCGAGCCATGCAACGCTAATTGGGTGGCGGCCCCCAAATTCCGATCCGGAATCCCCACGCGGCTCACCTCTTGGGAAAATAAGGGCCTGGCCTGGGGCGAACCCGTGGAGCTAACCGGACTCGAGACTTGCATGCAAAGTATGAGGGACAAGAAGATCAAGCTTGTCAACGTGGTCCAGGTCATGCTCGTCCGCCGGATCCTCCTGTGTCAAAGACGGGCATTCTATATATGGGAATTCGATCTGGCCGAACACCAGATGCTGCATGAGCTCTTCGACACGACGCATAAGGACGTCTGGAAGGTGCTATTCAAGACCGGCGAAGTTCCTCCTTCCACTTCCGAGGACCGCGGACTCAGCGCAAAGCGCCTTGCCAATCCGGTAAGTCCTCTGAGTATCACAAGATGTATCTTCGCCAATGTGTTCGTGGGAGGACTTTAAGTCATTATACTGTCAAAATAGGATTACGTGGAGACAACGGAGCAGATCGACTGTCCGGCTCCGCTACCCGAAGATGCAGTGACCGCACTCCTGACGGAGATGCTGACTCCGGCGCCTTACAAGGTGCCGGAGAACAAGGCCGAAAAGAAGGCCACGGGGACAAGGAAGGGTCTCCGGCGCGAGGTTGCACCGGACGCCTCGCCCGAAGACGATGGGGTGCACTCCTCCCGCGAAGGGGAGGAGAAGAAGAGGAAGAAGGCCGCGCCGTCCGGGGAGGCCGAAGGATCCAAGAAGGCGGCCGCGGGGAGCAGGAAGGGTCTCCAGCGCAAGGCCGTAATAGACTCGTCGTTCAAGGACGGCGAGGCGGATTCCTCCCATGGAGATGGGGGGAAATACAAAGAAATACCTCCCCCCGTACTGGGAAGGAGAAGAAAAGGAAAGTCGCCCCACAGGGGGGGGGCTAGGACGCCGAAGAAGGGAAAGGCATCCCTTCCGGACCACTCCACCACAGCCGCCTACAGCGAGGAGGAGTGGATGACCAGGGGCAAGCCCCGGGCGAGGTCGTAAGTATCCACACTCTGTAATACCTTTCGTGCGACTTTAACTTCATAGTTTGTAATAACATCGAGTACGTGTATGCAGCCCAGTCGGGTCTAATCTCGTGGTATCCTCTTCGGATGGGTCCTTGAGTGAGTCGGAGATGGATTCACTCCCGACGGCCACCTCCCCACGACCTGCGGATGACACCGAGGTGTTGTCCCAAAGGATACCAGAGCAGGGGGCGACGATTCTGGAGACGCCCCAAGGCAAAATCCCATGGGGGGTAAGATCCTCATGGATTATGCGGATGGGAGACACAACAAGTCTGGCTCCCGCCGGTTACTGTACCAGAGCCTTCACAGGTTCCGGATTCAAGTGGGCAGCCCCTCTCTAAGGAGGGCGAGCCGGCCGTGATGATGACCTCCGCCCAGCCGGAGGCATCGGATAATTTGCTGGAAGTGCTTCGCAGCACTTCCATTGATGAAGAGCACCGTACTCTTATGAGTATGGTGATTGAGAAGGTCCGGTCCGCCAAAAGCAGATTGACCAAAGCCTGCACCAGCCTCCTAACAGGCTTTGAGGTAAGTAATGAAAAGTGTGAGAAAATATCACCCAATAGCCAGTAGCCCCTGATACTCTGTTTGGTCTTCGGAAAGAAAAGCCAAACGGAGAGTCAATTTTTAGTCCGCGGGAGTCTGATAGTACTTGCCTATGTTAATGAGCAGGCGTTGCTGCTGACCACCGCTGCACACACAGCTGAGGTCACCGGACTCAGGCAGGACCTGGGGCAGGCCAAAGAAGAGCTCGGCCTCGTGAAGAGGCGGCTCGAGGAGAACAAAGGTAAGTGATACCCCGTCCATGTGTCATGTAAGGGAGAAAAATTGATGATGCTAACAAAAAAGCATCATTATTTTTAATAGGGGCTACGACCGAAGTGGTGGCCCTGAAGAAAGTGTTGTTCGAGGCCGAAGCCAAGGCGGCCACAGAGCGCACCGAGCGTGAGAAACAAGATGCTCGGGTGGGGGAGGTACAGCAAGAGCTCCAGGAGTTCGGCAAGAAGTTCGAGTCCTTGGAGCATGATTTCAAGACGCAAGCGTCCGAGCTTGCCAAAGCCCTCGAGAGCGTGAAAGGTGCCAAGGCCGAAGCCCAAAAGGCCCTCCAAGAAATCCAGGTGGCCAAGAAGATAGCGGCGGGTAAGGCATTCATTATGCAAAGCAAGCATGTGGAGGAGACATTTCTTTTACTCACCCGCATTCGGAGCTCTCCAGGGGCATTCGCAGATCTGCCACGCAGCATATCGGATGCCGCCGAGTTCTACCGTGCCGAAGAGGGGAGCTTGACGGAGAAGCTGTTCTGGTCCCAGTATACTGGAGCCGAACACCCAATGTCTCTAAGTCACCACCTGAAGCAATTGGTCGAACTCCACAGGGCGGCCGAACTGGCCATGAAGGACCTCATAGTCCGGATGTGGCCTGGTGAGCCCCTGCCCGACAGTTACTTCAGCCTTATAAAGCGGATGGTAAGTGCCTGTCCGTGATTTGAAGTTATCAAGCAGTCCGTCTGTATTGAGGGTGCCCGCCGGGCTTTTGCCCGTGCGAAGATGCATTGGACCAAACTGGATGCTGAGAAGCTGGTGAAGGATGGGCCCCTGGAGGGTAAGGAGCATCGGTACCCCGAGAAATATTATAATGTCGTTATGAAAGGCGCCTGCCTTGTGGCCGATGAATGCACCAAGAACTTAATCTTTGAGTGAATGTACTCATGTCTTTTTTGTAATATGAGAACGAGTTTGTTTGCGCCATATAACGCTTTGTTGATTTAAAATATTACCTTCTGTGTGGCCGTTTATAAAATTCTGAAAGTAGGCCAGTCGTCGGCTTCCGCCCCCATGTAGCTAGTACTGGGGTGTTCGTGGAAAACCCAAATACTCTTTATCCAAGGTTTTGGTTCTTTAAGGAGGTGTTTGGCGCAGCGAACAAGGCAATCGGACTATGCGGCTTTAAACTCTCACTTGGCCATACAAGTCTATAATTTTAAATTTCGGCGAAGCCCCTAGTATTCGGAAGGCCGAACTGGGGCGCTATACATGCCTAAATCGAACAAGGCCGATTCCTCGCTCTAAGCGAAAAAAATCTTTAAGGATTTAGTACCTCTCGAACAGCGACCAGCTCTCGCCGCATCATGACAGTCAGTTTTCGGCTTTCTCTACTGAGGTGCTCGTCCGGAAGAACCGGAACACAATCACAATAGTTCTCCCTGCGCTACCTTAGCCGATATAATGGAACTTAAGGTACCAAAACAAGGGAGCCGGGCTAACCCAACTATCGACCCAAGACATGATTCAGAGCTAATGCATATAATGCTATAAGTTCGGGGTGTCGCACTGTTGAAAGTGTTCGGACTTCTATTGCCATGTTATGGGGCTCAATAAAAAGCCCCTGGCGAAATGATCATACCAAAGTGTACGGATGCAACATTAAATAAATATTCAAGGGAAAATATGAAGATAGTAATAAGAAGCTGACGCTGTATACTATTTCCCGTTGTTATTTGGATAATACGACAAGGCATATGTGTAGAATTAAATGCGTTAAGCAGAAACAAATAGGACTATTTGACATGTCCTATCCGAGGGCAGGCTGCATGCGGGGTATAACGATCATTGACAAAGACCACCTGGGTATTCCCTTGTGTGCAAAGCCTCTTGCCTCCTTGGTGTTCCCTCCTATGATGAGTCCGATAGTCCGATCCTTTGAAGGGGCTGCCCGAAAGTAGGGTCCTGAAAGAAAGAAAGAAGAAGGGTGTGCGGGCCTCGTGGCGGCTGAACCGCATTGTGGGTTGCATCGTCAACTCGCCTCCACCTATGCCCATGGTATTTTGAGTGCGTATTTGTGTACGTGTGGCACAAATGCCTCCTCAATGGGGCTGGGGTGGAGGCCGGATTGCTAATCGAGCTCTTGGCGTGCATGACCATCCTGTTGCGGGGTGCTCCGGACTGGCTTGACGGTGTTCGGGGTTGTCATTGCTGAATGGGTTGTCTGTCGAAGAAGGCTGCTCTGTACTTCTGCCGCAAGGGCCACAGTGTGCTCTTCCGTACGGAGGGAGCGGTCTGTGTTTCCATTGACTGTTATAACCCTGCGAGGTCCTCGCATCTTGAGCTTAAGGTATGCATAGTGCGGTACCGCATTGAATCGAGCGAACGCGGTTCATCCTAGTAGTGCATGATAGCCACTACGGAAAGGGACAATATTGAAGATTAATTCCTCGCTTCGGAAGTTATCCGGAGAATCGAAGACCACTTCCAGTGTTATTGAGCCCATACAGCGGGCCTCTACCCCTGGAATTACACCTTTAAAGGTGGTTTCGGTTGGTTTGATCCGTGAGGGATCGATGCCCATTTTGCGCACTGAGTCCTGATAAAGCAGGTTCAGGCTATTGCCACCGTCCATAAGGACTTGCGTGAGATGGAATCCATCAATGATTGGATCAAGGACCAATGCGGCTGAGCCGCCGTGACGGATGCTGGTAGGATGGTCCCTACGATCGAAGGTGATCGGACAGGATGACCATGGGTTGAACTTCGGGGCGACTGGCTCCATCGCATAGACGTCCCTAAGTGCACACTTTCATTCCCGTTTGGGAATGTGGGTGGCATAGATCATGTTTACCGTTTTCACCTGGGGGGAATCTCTTCTGCCCCCTAGTGTTCAGACGCAGGGGCTCCTCGTCATCATCGCTGTGCAGCCCCTTGTCCTTGTTTTCGGCATTCAACTTGCCGGCCTGTTTGAATACCCAGCAATCTCTGTTAGTGTGATTGGCTGGTTTGTCGGGGGTGCCGTGAATCTGGCACGGGTGGCCAAGTATGCGGTCCAGACTGGAAGATCCTAGATTGTTTCTTTTGAACGGCTTTTTCCGCTGACCGGATTTTGAGTTGATGAATCCGGCATTGACTGTCGTATCTTCGGCATTGTCGCCATTGTTCCGACGCTTATGTTTATTGCGCCATGGCTTTCCATTACTGTGGCGGACATCTGAGGTGCTGGAGTTTCTTGGCGTGGTGCTACTGCGAGCCAGCCAGCTATCCTCGCCCGCGCAAAAGCGGGTCATGAGTGTCGTGAGGGCCGCCATGGATTTCGGTTTTTCTTGGCCGAGGTGTCGGGCGAGCCACTCGTCGCGGATATTTTGCTTAAAGGCCCCCAGGGCCTCGGCGTCCAGACAGTCGACAATTTGGTTCTTTTTAGTTAGGAACCGAGTGCAGAATTTTCTGGCTGACTCTCCTGGCTGTTGGGTAATGTGACTTAAGTCATCAGCATCCGGTGGTCGCACGTAAGTGCCTTGGAAGTTGTCGAGGAATGTGTCCTCAAGATTTTCCCAACTGCCGATGGAGTTCGCCGGCAGGCTATTCAGCCAATGTCTGTCTGGCCCTTTAAGCTTAAGGGGGAGATACTTGATGGCATGTAGATCATCACCGCGAGCCATGTGAATGTGGAGAAGGAAATCTTCAATCCATACCGCGGGGTCTGTTGTGCCATCGTATGACTTGATGTTGACGGGTTTAAACCCTTCTGGGAATTCATGATCCATTACTTCATCAATGAAGCAGAGGGGGTGTGTGGCGCCTTTGTGCCGGGCTATGTCACGACGCAGTCCGACTAAGTCTGGTCGGTTATATTCGGCCCGGCCGGACCTATTATTAGTCTATCCAGCATGACAGTCATTGTTATGTGCTGTGGCGCGCCCCCGTGATCTGTAGATCGATCTTGGTGGTCCTGCGTTGTTTTCCAATATGTCTCGCAGGTCCTGCGTATTGCCCCAGGCCATAGTTAACTGGCGTGGGGGTGCGGGTTGGTGTTCGGTCTGATACGTCATTTTATCCCGGCCACGAGGTGGCCGGTCAGCCTCGTCTTGTGCTGGTAGTGCAGGCTCTACGGCCTCTTCATCTAGCTGAGGTAGCAACTTGTGCTTTGGGTAACCCTTGGTGGGGGGCTCGAGTCTGTATTCCTCGGCCGCCAGGACCTCGGTCCATCTGTCTGCGAGCAGATCTTGATCAGCTTGGAGCTGCTGCTGCTTCTTTTTCAGGCTTCTTGCAGTGGCTATAAGCCGGCGCTTAAAGTGCTCCTGCTCTATTGGATCT
The DNA here is from genome assembly GCF_018294505.1 of Triticum aestivum. Classification (NCBI taxonomy): domain Eukaryota; kingdom Viridiplantae; phylum Streptophyta; class Magnoliopsida; order Poales; family Poaceae; genus Triticum; species Triticum aestivum. The sequence continues at coordinate 452,103,034 of NC_057795.1, read as the reverse complement.
TCGGGTACACCGAATTCATCGTCGCTGAGGCTCACCTCGTCTTCGGAGGGAGGAATATAGTTGTCATCCTCCACGTATCCGTCCATCGCCTGTTCCTCGGGGCTGACCTGCCCGTGTTCCTGTTTGGCCTGTTCAAAGGTAGGCCAATCAGGATTGTATTCCTCTTCGGCACTGTCTGGGTTTTATTTTCCTGTGCCGGTATTGCTATGGCAGGGCTTATAGCGGCGCCGATGACGCCCATGCTTTGGTTTCTTCCCTAAGGGGTTATCTTCTGTTGCCTCATCCCCATTGTTTTCTTTGGGGGTGTCCACCATATATATATATATAAATATATATATCATACGAAGAGGTGGTTGTCCAGCGCCCTGTGGGTGGTGGATCCTGTTCTTCTCCCGCATTGTCGTCTATACCGTCGATGTCTTCGGAGTCGAAGTCGAGCACGTCGGTCAGATCATCGACAGTGGCTATTAAGTGGGTGGTGGGTGGCTAACGAATTTCTTCGTTGCCTGCTTCCTACTCGAGCCGGACATAGTTCGGCCAGGAATCTCCTGACAGAGAGAGATGCCTTAATAAATTTAGCACTTCGCCAAAGGGGGAGTGCTGAAAGATATCCGCAGCGGTGAACTCCATTACTGGAGCCCAATCGGACTCGATGGGCCCGGGCACGCGTGGTTCGGAACCCACATCCGGACACAGGTCTGGGGGTCCGGTGACGCAGATTTCCTTAACGATGGAGTCTGTGTTCGGCTCTACCGCTGAAGAGTATGCGGCCTCCATGGCGGGGTCCATCCACCCATACTCGGACAACGCAGTCTGCCCCGGATTTAGGTCTGGAGCAGCTGCACGCGCGATATCCCGAATACTTTCCGACAACAGATTTAAGTCATGCTCGTCGTGACTGTTCGACGCTCTTGATATGGGCCCGAATCCGTCGAAGATCAAGTCTCCGCGGATATCGGCAGTGTAATTCAAATTGCCGAATCTGACCTGATGGCCAGGGGCGTAGCTGTCGATCTGCTCCAGATGGCCAAGCGAGTTGGCCCATAGTGCGAAGCCACCGAACATGAAGATCTGTCCAGGGAGAAAAGTATCACCCTGGACTGTGTTGTTGAAGGTTGAGGGAGCCATCGAGCCTTAAAGCGACGACACAGAGGAACTCTCAATGAAAGCACCAATGTCGGTGTCAAAACTGGCGGATCTCGGGTAGGGGGTCCCGAACTGTGCGTCTAAGGCTAATGGTAACAGGAGACTGGGGACACGATGTTTTACCCAGGTTTGGGCCCTCTCGATGGAGGTAATACCCTACTTCCTGCTTGATTGATCTTGATGATATGAGTATTACAAGAGTTGATCTACCACAAGATCGTAGAGGCTAAACCCTAGAAGCTAGCCTATGGTATGATTGTTGTTCTTATCCTACGGACTAAACCCTCCGGTTTATATAGACACTAGAGGGGGCTAGGGTTACACAGAGTCGGTTACAGAGAAGGAGATCTATCATCCGAATCACCAAGCTTGCCTTCCACGCAAAGGAGAGTCCCATCCAGACATGGGACGAAGTCTTCAATCTTGTATCTTCATAGTCCAACAGTCCAGCCAAAGTACATAGTTCGGTTGTCCGAATACCCCCTTATCCAGGACTCCCTCACCGCCCACAACTCTTGGTGTTCTACTTGTGCATATCATCTACGCATAGACCTGGCTCTAATACCACTATTGGGGAACGTAGCATGCAATTTCAAAAAAACTTCCTATGCTTACGCAAGATTTATCTAGGAGATGCATAGCAACGAGAGGGGGAGAGTGTGTATACGTACCCCCGTAGACCAAAGGCGGAAGCATTTGACAACATTGTTGATGTAGTCGAACTTCTACTAGCTCCAACCAATCAAGTACCAAATGTACGACACCTTCGAGTTCTGCACACGTTCAACTCGATGACGTCCCTCACCCTCTTGATCCAGCAAGGTGTCGAGGAAGTGCACGAGTTCCGTCAGCACGACGGTGTGGTGACGGTGATGGTGATGTGAAACATGTTGGGGAACGTGGTAATTTCAAAAAAAATCCTACAATCACGCAAGATCTATCTAGGTGATGCATAGCAACAAGAGGGGAGAGTGTGTCCACGTACCCTCATAGACTGAAAGCGGAAGTGTTTCAATAATGCGGTTGATGTAGTCGAACGTCTTCGCGATCCAAATGATCCATGTACCGAGTGTACGGCACCTCCGTGTTCAGCACACGCTTAGCTCGATGATGTCCCTCGAACTCTTGATCCAGTTAAGGACGAGGGTGAGTTCCGTCAGCACGATGGCATGGCGACAGTGATGATGATGCTACGGGGGCAGGGCTTCGCCTAAGCTCTACGATGGTATGATCAAGGTGTGTAATTGTGGAGAGGGGCACCACACACGGTTGGGAGAGAAACTTGTGTGTTCTAGGCTGCCCCCCTGCCTCCACATATAAAGGAGCAAGGGGAGGCCGGCCGGCCCTCCCAGGCGCTCCCCAACAAGGGGAGTCCTACTAGGACTACTAGTCCTAGTAGGATTCCACCTAGAGGGAGAGAAGGGGAAGGTAGGAGAGGGAGAAGGAAAGGGGGGCCCTCCTAGTCCAATTCGGACCCAAGGGGGAGGGGCACACGGCTTGCCGTGACTGCCTCTCTCTCTCTCTCTCTCTCTCTCTCTCTCTCTCCACTAAGGCCCATGTGGCCCATTAGTTCGCCCGGGGGGTTCCGATAACCCTCCGGCACTCCGGTTTTATCCGAAACTTCTCTAGAACACTTCTGGTGTCCGAATATAGCCGTCCAATATATCATTCATTATGTCTCGACCATTTCGAGACTCCTCGTCATGTCTGTGATCCAATCCAGGACTCCGAACAAACTTTGGTCATTAAAAACACATAACTCATAATACATATCGTCATCGAACGTTAAGCGTGCGGACCCTACGGGTTCGAGAACTATGTAGACATGACCGAGATACATCTCCAGTCAATAACCAATAGCGGAACCTGGATGCTCATCTTGGCTCCTACATATTCTACAAAGATCTTTATCGGTCAACCCTCATAACAACATACGTTGTTCCCTTTGTCATCGGTATGTTACTTTCCCGAGATTCGATCGTCGGTATCATCATATCTAGTTCAGTCTCGTTACCAGCAAGTCTCTTTACTTGTTCCATAATACTTCATCCCGCAAGTAACTCATTAGTTACAATGCTTGCAAGGCTTATAGTGATGAGCATTACCGAGAGGGCCCAGAGATACCTCTCTGAAACACGGAGTGACAAATCCTAATCTTGATCTATGCCAACCCAACAAACACTTTCAGAGACACCTGTAGAGCACCTTTATAATCACCCTTTTACGTTGTGATGTTTGGTAGCACACAAAGTGTTCCTCCGGTATTCGGGAGTTGCATAATCTCATAGTCTGAGGAACATGTATAAGTCATGAAGAAAGTAGTAGCAATGAAACTGTAACGATCGTAATGCTAAGCTAACGGATGGGTCATGTCCATCACATCATTCTCCTAATGATGTGATCCCATTCATCAAATGACAACACATGTCTGTGGTTAGGAAACATAACCATCTTTGATAAACGAGCTAGTCAAGTAGAGGCATACTAGGGACAATATGTTTTGTCTATGTATGCACACATGTACTAAGTTTCCGGTTAATACAATTCTAGCATGAATAATAAACATTTATCATGAAATAAGGAAATAAATAATAACTTTATTATTGCCTCTAGGGCATATTTCCTTCAGTCTCCCACTTGCACTAGAGTCAATAATCTAGATTACATAGTAATGATTCTAACACCCATGGAGGTTTGGTGTTGATCATGTTTTGCTCGTGGAAGAGGCTTAGTCAACGGGTCTGCAACATTCAGATCCGTATGTATCTTGCAAATCTCTATGTACCCTTCCAACACCTGATGACGGATGGAATTGAAGCGTCTCTTGATGTGCTTGGTTCTCTTGTGAAATCTGGATTCCTTTGCCAAGGAAATTGCACCAGTATTGTCACAAAAGATTTTCATTGGACCTGATGCACTAGGTATTACACTTAGATCGGATGTGAACTCCTTCATTTGTTGCTTCCAAAGCAGCAATGTACTCCGCTTCACACGTAGATCCCGCCATGACGCTCTGCTTGGAACTGCACCAACTGACAGGTCCTCCATTCAATAAAAATATGTATCCGGTTTTGACTTAGAGTCATCCGGATCAGTGTCAAAGCTTGCATTGAGGTAACCATTTACGACGAGCTCTTTTTCACCTCCATAAACGAGAAACATATCCTTAGTCCTTTTCAGGTATTTCAGGATGTTCTTGACCGCTGTCCGGTGCTCCAATCCGGGATTACTTTCGTACCTCCCTCCTATGCTTCTAGCAAGGCACACATCAGGTCTGGTACACAACATTACATACGTGATAGAACATATGGCTGAAGCATAGGGAATGACTAACATTTTCTCTCTATCTTCTGCAGTGGTCGGGCATTTAGTCTGACTCAATTTCACACCTTGTAACACAGGCAAGAACCCTTTCTTTGACTGATCCATTTTGTACTTCTTCAAAACTTTATCAAGGTATGTGCTTTGTGAAAGTCCAATTAAGCGGCTTGATCTATCTCTATAGATCTTGATGCCCAATATGTAAGCAGCTTCACTGAGGTCTTTCATGGAAAAACTTTTATTTAAGTATCCTTTTATGCTATCCAGAAATTCTATATCATTTCCAATCAACAATATGTCATCAACATATAATATTAGAAATGCTACAGAGCTCCCACTCACTTTCTTATAAATACAGGCTTCTCCAAAAGTCTGTCTAAAACCATATGCTTTGCTCACACTATCAAAGCGTTTATTCCAACTCCGAGAGGCTTGCACCAGTCCATAAATGGATCGCTGGAGTTTGCACACTTTGTTAGCACCCTTTGGATTGACAAAACCTTCTGGTTGCATCATATACAACTCCTCTTCTAGAAATCCATTCAACAATGCAGTTTTGACATCCATCTACCAAATTTCATAGTCATAAAATGCGGCAATTGCTAACATGATTTGGACAGACTTAAGCATCGCTACGGGTGAGAAAGTCTCATCCTAGTCAACTCCTTGAACTTGTCGAAAACCTTTCGCAACAAGTTGAGCTTTGTAGACAGTAACATTATCGTCAGCGTTGGTCTTCTTCTTGAAGATCCATTTATTTTCTATGGCTTGCCGATCATCGGGCAAGTCCACCAAAGTCCACACTTTGTTCTCATACATGGTCCCATCTCAGATTTCATGGCCTCAAGCCATTTTGCGGAATATGGGCTCATCATCGCTTCCTCATAGTTCGTAGGTTCACCATGGTCTAGTATCATGACTTCCAGAACAAGATTACCGTACCACTCTGGTGCGGATCTTATTCTGGAAGACCTACGAGGCTCAGTAGTAACTTGATATGAAGTTTCATGATCATCATCATTAGCTTGCTCACTAATTGGTGTAGGAATCACTGGAACTGATTTATGTGATTAACTAATTTCCCATAAGGGAGAAGGTACAATTAACTCATCAAGTTCTACTTTCCTCCCACTCACTTCTTTCGAGAGAAATTCCTTCTCTAGAAAGGATCCATTTTTAGCAACAAAGATCTTGCCTTCGGATCTGTGATAGAAGGTGTACCCAACAGTTTCCTTTGGGTATCCTATGAAGATGCACTTCTCCGACTTGGGTTCGAGCTTATCAGGTTGAAGCTTTTTCACATGAGCATCGCAGCCCCAAACTTTGAGAAATGACAACTTTGGTTTGCTGCCAAACCATAGTTCATAAGGTGTCGTCTCAACGGATTTTGATGGTGCCCTATTTAAAGTGAATGCAGCCATCTCTAAAGCATAACCCCAAAATGATAGTGATAAATCAGTAAGAGACATCATAGATTGCACCATATCCAATAAAGTACGGTTACAATGTTCGGACCCACCATTTCGCTGTGGTGTTCCGGGTGGCGTCAGTTGTGAAACTATCCCATGTTGTTTCAAATGAATACCAAATTCGTAACTCAAATATTCTCCTCCACGATCAGATCGTAGAAACTTTATTTTCTTGTTACGATGATTTTCCACTTCACTCTGAAATTCTCTGAACTTTTCAAATGTTTTAGACTTATGCTTCATTAAGTACATATAACCATATCTGCTCAAATCATCTGTGAAGGTAAGAAAATAATGATACCCGCCACGAGCCTCAACACTCATTGGACCGCATACATCAGTATGTATTATTTCCAATAAGTCAGTAGCTCGTTCCATTGTTCCGGAGAACAGAGTTTTAGTCATCTTGCGGTTCGCAAGCACCAAGTGATTCATAATCAAGTAATTCCAAAAGTCCATCAACACGGAGTTTCTTCATGCGCTTTACACCAATATAACCCAAACGATAGTGCCACAAATAAGTTGCACTATCATTACCAACTTTGCATCTTTTGGCTTCAATATTATGAATATGTGTATCATCACTATCGAGATTCAACAAAAATAGACCACTCAGCAAGGGTGCATGACCATAACAGATATTACTCATATAAATAGAACAACCATTATTCTCTGATTTAAATGAATAACCGTCTTGCATCAAACATGATCCAGATATAATGTTCTTGCTCAACGTTGGCACCAAATAACAATTATTCTGGTCTAAAACTAATACCGAAGGTAGATGTAGAGGTAGCATGCCGACGGTGATCACATCGACCTTGGAACCATTTCCCATGCGCATCGTCACCTCGTCCTTAGCCAATCTTCGTTTAATCCGTAGCCCCTGTTTTGAGTTGCAAATATGAGCAACAGAACCAGTATCAAATACCCAAGTGCTACTACGAGCATTAGTAAGGTACACATCAATAACATGTATATCAAATATACCTTTCACTTTGCCATCCTTCTTATCCGCCAAATACTTGGGGCAGTTCCACTTCCAATGACCAGTCCCTTTGTAGTAGAAGCACTCAGTTTCAGGCTTAGGTCCAAACTTGGGTTTCTTCTCTTGAGCGGCAACTTTCTTGCCGTTCTTCTTGAAGTTCCCTTTCTTCCCTTTGCCCTTTTTCTTGAAACTAGTGGTGTTATTGACCATCAACACTTGCTGCTCCTTCTTGATTTCTACCTCCGTAGCCTTTAGCATCGCGAAGAGCTCGGGAATAGTCTTGTTCATCCCTTGCATATTATAGTTCATCATGAAGCCTTTATAGCTTGGTGGCAGTGATTGAAGAACTCTGTCAATGACACTATCATCAGGAAGATTAACTCCCAGCTGAGTGAAGTGGTTATGGTACCCAGACATTATGAGTATGTGTTCACTGACAGAACTATTCTCCTCCATTTTGCAGCTGTAGAACTTGTTGGAGACTTCATATCTCTCAACTCGGGCATTTTCTTGAAATATTAACTTCAACTCTTGCAACATCTCATATGCTCCATGATGTTCAAAACATCTTTGAACTCCCGATTCTAAGCCGTAAAGTATGGCACACTGAACTATCGAGTAGTCATCAGCTTTGCTCTGCCAGACGTTCTTAACGTCATCAGTAGCATCTGCAGCAGGCCTGGCACCCAGCGGTGCTTCCAGGACGTAATTCTTTTGTGCAGCAATGAGGATAATCCTCAAGTTACGGACCCAGTCTGTGTAGTTGCTGCCATCATCTTTCAACTTAGCTTTCTCTAGGAACGCATTAAAATTCAAAGGAACGGTAGCACGTGCCATTGATCTACAATAACATAGACATGCAAAATATCTATCAAGACTAAGTTCATGATAAATTAAAGTTCAATTAATCACATTACTTAAGAACTCCCACTTAGATAGACATCCCTCTAGTCATCTAAATGATCACGTGATCAAAATCAACTAAACCATGTCCGATCATCACGTGATATGGAGTAGTTTTTACTGGTGAACATCGCTATGTTGATCATATCTACTATATGATTCAGGTTCGACCTTTCGGTCTCAGTGTTCCGAGGCCATATCTGCATATGCTAGGGTTGTCAACTTTAACCCAAGTATTCTGCGTGTGCAAAACTGGCTTGCGCCTGTTGTATGTGAACGTAGAGCTTATCACACCTGATCATCACGTGGTGTCTCAGTACGACAAATTGTAGCAATGGTGCATACTCAGGGAGAACACTTATACCTTTAAATTTAGTAAGGGATCATTGTCGGCGTCAAAACCGGCAGATCTCTAGTAGGGGGTCCCGAACTATGCGTCTAAGGCTAATGGTAACAGGAGGCTGGGGACACGATGTTTACCCAGGTTCGGGCCCTCTCGATGGAGGTAATACCCTACTTCCTGCTTGATTGATCTTGATGATATGAGTATTACAAGAGTTGATCTACCACGAGATCGTAGAGGCTAAACCCTAGAAGCTAGCCTATGATTATGATTGTTCTACGGACTAAACCCTTGGTTTATATAGACATCGGAGGGGGCTAGGGTTACACAGAGTCGGTTACAGAGAAGGAGATCTACATATCCGAATAGCCAAGGTTGCCTTCTACGCAAAGGAGAGTCCCATCCAGAAACGGGACGAAGTCTTCAACCTTGTATCTTCATAGTCCAACAGTTCGGCCAAAGTATATAGTTCGGCCGTCCGGATACCCCCTAATCCAGGACTCCCTCAGTAGCCCCTGAATCAGGCTTTAATGAAGATTAGTTCGGCGCGCAGATTTGCTTTGGCATTGCAAGGCGGGTTCTTCTCCAAATTCTCTAGAGTACCTATTCTAACGAGCAGTGTCCGGCTTCCCATCAATATTGCACTCCTTGGCTTCTGTGTTGCAATAATGGCCATCTCCACGTGTCGAGCAAATGCAAGAAGTCGGGGCATTTTTACATTTGCCACCCTGACCATGTAAGTAAATCGTCTTATTTAAAGAGACGGGGATCCTCAGATCCAAATCACACCATCCTTCCCCCGTGAGCATCCACCAGAGCGTGCCCGGAAGAATCCATTCCATCATGGCCGGTCATCGTGGCTCCTCCTCTCGCTCCTGTAGCACTAAGCCAGGCGACTGGGAGAAGTGTTCTGTGCCCCATAGTAGATTGGTAGAGTTGCAGACCCAGGGGTTTCTCCCGCCAGCATACATGGTCCCCGTCCGAGCCGGACTTGCCACCTATAATGGCGGGGAGCAAGCGGAGAGCTTTCCCAATCCATCCAAGGGAGAGCGGGTATGTCTTGTCCCTTTTCTGCTGAGGGGACTCGGATTTCCAATCCATCCGTTCCTCCGCGGGCTCCTGGAGTTCTATGGCCTCTAGCTGCATCACTTTACCCCTGCCTCGATCTTACACATCACCGGCTATGTCGCCTTCTGTGAGCTGTTTCTAGGCTGCGAAGCTCATTTCAAGCTATGGAAGAGGCTATTTTGCCTCGTACCCCGTACTCAGGAGGGGTCAATATATCAAGTGGGCGGAGCCGAAATATGGCGCATCGCCAGGACCGGATACTTGTCCGGTACTCCGAAGAAAACATCCGAAGACTGGCCTTCGGAGTGGTTTTATATGGAGGACGTCCCCCTTACGGACCCTATTCGGATGGGCCTTCCTGAGTTTACCAATGCCCCATTGAAGAAACGCCTCAGCTGACGCCCACGGAGCCCCCAGGAGGAAGATAATAGAGAGGTCCTTTTTCTGATGGACAGGATAAAGACACTGGCCGGATCAGGACTAACAATTATCGAAGTTATGTCAATGTGCATAATTTGGGGGGTACAGCCACTTCAGTATCGGGGGAAACCCATGTGGCACTTCAATGGAGAACATGACGCCACCCGCTGCGGCCGTAAAGGTCCGGACTCCGCCGCCGCTCTGGCGAAAATATTGTCCGACCTGTTCAAAGGAGAAGAAGAGGAGTTCATCCGGATTAAACCAAGGGATGGATTCTCCATGTACAAACCCCCGAGCTGGGTGAGCTGCCACCTTTCATCCCAGCCTTTTCCTGCATTCCTTATCACAAATATTTACCTCGCTAATTCCTAGGAGGAACTGCGAAGAGCCATGAGGGAGGTTCACAACCCGTCTCCACAGCCTAAGGACCCCGACAGGGCCCTTGACCCCCGACTTGAAGAAGATCCGAACACATTTGTGGAGCTCATCGACAGGAACTTTTATCAGTTAAGTTGTGATGGTGCCCTGGTGGCCATCATAGCTGATTATCCTGGCCTACTCCCTGCATCGCGTGTAAGTAAAACCGTTTTCTGAATTCACAAGAAAGACACCTTTCTTGCACCTTACCCACCATATTTGAATTACATTGTACAGGGAAGGTCATCGGAACGCCGCGCCAAACCCGAGGCGACTCGTCAACAGGGAGCCCCGAAGCCAGGTTGGCTTAAAAGGAAGGCGATCAGGACCGAGACGCTATCGTAGAGGTATGATTAGAAAACCTGCTACACAATTTATCATCCTTTGAAACATAATAATGTCCATGGCTCCCCAGCAGAAAGAGTAGTCGCCGAACTACATCTGGAGAGGTTGCGGGTCATGCCTCCACTAGCTGGGCTCCGAGGCCGGACACTAGGGTGGAGGTTGCCGCGGGGGCAAAGCCAGACAGTCCTCCTATAGAAGACGCGGATAGATTATCCGTCACGAATTCCGAAGTGGAGAGCGCCATGAATCACATGCGCCGATGGGCCACATTATGCGACCCTAATTTCTCTGAAGAGGCGTTCAACGCCTTCAACTCAGGGGACGCGTACATCCAAGCTGCTCAAGATGGCCTTGCCAGAGCTACGGAGCAGTATATAAAGGATATACAGGTAAGAAAATTTGATAAGTATGTATGTCAGTAGCCCCTGAGACTTGAAATAGTTGGCACAACTGATTTAAGGATCAAGTATGTGCATAGGTTCTTACAGAGAAGAATACCCGGCTATCTAAAGAGCTGGAAGAGTGCAAAGCCCAGCTATGGGCCGCAGTTGCCGGAATGGAGGAGTCCAAGAAGGCCTCGTCTAGTAACTTTTGTTTTGATTAAAAAGAATGCACTGACATATACCAGTTTAGTATTCGGCATGCGTGCAGATCTAACAATAGATTCTACAGACAATCCCGGAGGTAATCCGGAGATCGTATCGGAGGATGACCCTCATGCTCAACGATAGCTGAAGGTTGGAGAGTGTGTGCTTACAAAAGTTATACGGGAGAAGAATGATCTCTAGGACACGAAGACCCGACTGGAAGTTGAATTGAAGGATGTCCGGGGCCAACTTGCTGATTCCGTGAAGGAGAATAAGCGGCTTCGATGCGGTATTTTTAGTAAGTGCTTGAACGAACCATTAAACAGTTCGGCGAAGAAACATACTAATAGAATTATATCTGTAGGTATGCTGACAGGTCGTCCCGGAGAGGAGATGCCCGGATCTGCAGGTGATCTTCTCCAAGAACTCTCACAACTGCACGAGCAAGTTCGGAAGGTGATGCAAGGTATTGCCCAGGCTTTGTGGACGTCCGCATCCCTGCCCGGAGGCATGGGAGAGCTCGTGGAGATGCTCAAGGAAGCACAGCGGCGCTTTCGATTATGGAAGATATCGGCCTGCCGACAAGGTGCAAGGGAATCCTGGGCCATGGTGAAGACGCGATACACAAAGGCTGACCCGAACCATATGGCCGAGGTCGGACCTGTAGGGCCAGATGAGGAAGAGATCCCCGTCAGTCTGGTATATGACCAGGTAGCTTTAGCCGCAAAGTATTCCCTACAGGATTGTAGGCTAGACAGCCAGTTGGATGGTATAGAAGAAGAGTTTAGTCAGTCTAAGTGACTTTTATACATTGAAGGACATGTTTTGTCTCTAGCCGGATTGTAAATCAGTTGTCTTGGCCGACCTTTTTGCTTCAACTTCTGGACCCGATAGTCCGCAGTGTATCCGAATACCCGCGTAGTTATGTAAAAACCGGGGTATGCATGGAAACTAGGCGTATGGGTCATAAGTGCTTGAACAGACAAGTACCCAACTAGTTATGTTATTTTACATGGATAGTAAGAAACATCTTCCAGGGAGAATAGTTCCCTTAAGGGTTCCTTTCCCTGGGTGTGCATGCATTAATGTGCATGTACGAACTACGAAAAATGTCGCAGGATATAAACATCTAGGGGGCATGTTTTGTAATAAGTAAAAGACATCTTTTGTTCACCAACCGAATATTCCCTTAAGAACGCTAGCTTTCGGCTTCACCCAGTCGGAGGTACACATCCAGCTGACCCGGCAGTAACAATCAAGGAGGTGCTCCCCTTATGCCCTAGCCAAATTAACGGGAATGCAGGGCGTAAACACAAGAGCCAGACAACCCAGCTTGGCCAAAACTTAAGTCATATCGATGCATATAGTGGTGAAAAAAAGGCACATATGGAGAAATGACGCATATGTGGTGGGCATGAAGCCCAGAAGACAATTATGTTAGGCTTCTGTATAAGAAGCCCCCAGGTATATTGAGCACGCATAGTGCGGCAGGAGTGTGCGGTCAAAGCATACTTGAAGCTTTTTAAAGCTATGTATATATAGAAGGGAGAGAAATAAGATATAAAAAAGGAAAACAGAGGTGAGGAGACAAACACAGAGTCCGACACTAGGCGTAGAATCTTCAGAGTCTGGCCGTGTTCCATGGGTTCGGCTCGAGTCGATTATCTGATGCATCACGCAGACGGTACGCTCCTCTAGTGAGAACTTTGTCATTGATGAAGGGACCCTCCCACTTGGGCTTGAGCTTGTCCTTTTTCTTCTCTAGTAGGCGTAGAACGAGTTTGCCAACGTTATATATTTTGGCCCATACTTCTCTGCTTTGATACCTCCGAGCCGGCTGCTGATAAAATGCAGAACGGGCCTTCGCAACATCCCGCTACTCCTCTAGGGCATCTAAACTGTCCTGCGGCTTCTCTCTCTTTGTACATGCACACTCTAGGTGAATCATGAATGATATCGCAGGGTAGCACTGCCTCTACGCCGTACACCATGAAAAATGGTGTGTATCCGGTGGTACGATTGGACGTGGTTCGCAGCCCCCATAGTACGGAGTCGAGCTCCTCGATCCAGTGCGAATCTGATTCCTTCAAGGATCGCACTAGTCTTGGTTTGATGCCGCTCATAATAAGACCATTTGCTCGTTCAACTTGACCGTTTGTTTGGGGGTGATAGACAGAGGCATAATCTAGCTTAATACCCATCTTGCCGTACCATGTTTTCACCTCGTCGGCTGTGAAGTTGGAGCCTTTATTAGTGATGATGCTGTGGGGGACACCGTAACGGTGTATGACTCCAGATATAAAGTCTATCACTAGTCCGGATTCGGCCATTTTGACTGGCTTGGCCTCTATCCATTTGGTGAATTTATATACCATGACCAACAAGTATTTTTTCTTATGGCTTCCTCCTTTAAGGGGTCCAACCATATCGAGCCCCCAGACCGCAAAGGGCCAAGTTATGGGGATTGTTTGGAGAGCGGTAGGTGGCATATGGCTTTCATTGGCAAAAAGCTGGCAACCGACGCAGTGTTGGATGAGGTCCTGTGCGTCCGCTCGGGCTGTCGGCCAGTAGAAACCTGTGCGGAAGGCCTTGCTTACAAGGGCCCGAGCTGCGGCGTGATGGCTGCCAAGTCCAGCATGAATTTCTGCCAACAGCTACCGTCCTTCCTCCTCGGAGATGCACCTTTGGAGCACTCCAGTTGCGCTTTTCTTGTAAAGCTATCCCTCGTGGACTTTGTAGGCTTTAGAGCGTAGTACAATGCAACGTGCCTCATTTTGATCCTTAGGGAGTTCTTGCCTATTTAGGTAGGCTAAGAAGGGTTCGGTCCACGGGGCGATTATAGCCATGATCATGTGGGTCGACGGTGCTATTCGGTGGCAGAGCCTCCGAATATGTCAGAGTGTTCGGAGTCTAGGGTTGTCTTTGGCTCCGGACTAAAATTGCCGGTCTCCCCTTCCCATACCACGGATGGCTTGAACAGCCTTTCCAGGAAAATATTAGGTGGGACGGGGTCGCGTTTAGCGCCCATGCGGGCGAGGATATCCGCCACTTAATTGTTCTCTCTTACCACGTGGTGGAATTCGAGCCCCTCGAACCGAGCTGACATTTTAAGAACGACATTGTGGTAGGCCGCCATTTTTGGGTCCTTGGCGTCAAAGTCTCCATTTATTTGAGATATTGCGAGGTTTGAGTCCCCACGCACTTCTAGGCGTTGGATGCCCATGGAGACTGCCATCCGAAGACCGTGCAACAGAGCCTCATATTCGGCTACATTGTTGGAATTTGTGAATAGTATTTGAGGTACATATTGGACTGTATCTCCTGTGGGGGATGTCAGGACGACGCCTGCCCCTAGACCAGCCAGCATCTTGGAGCCGTCAAAGTGCATGATCCAATTGGAGTACGCGCCGTACTCTTTTGGGAGTTCGGCTTCCGTCCATTCGGTGATGAAGTCAGCCAGTACCTGCGACTTAACGACTCGCCGTGGTTTATATGTTATGTCGAACGGGAGGAGCTCGATGGCCCATTTAGCAACTCGGCCCATGGCATCACGGTTATTTATTATGTCATTGAGTGGAACTTCGGAGGCCACCGTGATTGAACACTCTTGAAAGTAGTGTCGTAGTTTTCGGGATGCCATGAATACCGCATATGCTATCTTTTGATAATGTGGGTACCATGACTTGCATGGAGTGAGGACAGTGGATACATAGTATACCGGCTTTTGAAGCGGGAATTTGTGTCCGTCCATCTCTCGTTTGACGACGAGCGCTGCACTTACAACCTGATGTGTAGCAGCTATATATAACAGCATGGGTTCACCAATACTTGGTGCGGACAGGATAGGGTTGCTGGCCAAGAGGGCCTTTATTTCCTCCAGTCCGGCCGTAGCCGCATCCGTCCACTCGAAGTGATCGGTGCGTCGAAGAAGGCGATAGAGAGGTAATGCCTTTTCTCCTAATCGGGAGATAAAGCGGCTTAAGGTAGCCACGCATCCAGTTAATTTCTGGATTTGTTTGAGGTCTGTTGGGGTAGCCAACTGTGACAGCTCAGATTTTAGCCAGATTTGCTTCAATTCCTCTACTCGAAACGATGAAGCCCAAGAGCTTTCCGGCAGGTACGCCGAAGACGCATTTTTCCGGATTGAGCTTGATGTCATATGTTCGGAGATTGTCGAACGTAAGCCTCAGATTGTCTATTGAAGATTTGATGTGTCTGGTTTTGATGACCACGTCGTCTACGTATGCCTCCACTATTTTGCCGATTTGTGTTTCCAAGCATGTCTGAATCATGTGTTGACAGGTTGCAGCGGCGTTTTTGAGCCCGAAAGGCATGGTATTGAAAAAGAAGGGGCCGTATGGAGTGATGAATGCCGTTGCAGCTTGATCGGACTCCGCCATCTTGATTTGGTGGTATTCGGAGTATGCGTCGAGGAAACACAGTGAGTCGTGTCCTGTAGTAGCGTCGATTATTTGATCGATGCGGGGTAGTGGGAAGGGATCCTTTGGGCAAGCCTTATTAAGGTCCTTGAAGTCGACGCATAGGCGCCAGGACTTGTCCTTCTTAGGTACCATCACAAGGTTTGCTAGCTAGTCCGGACGTTTTATTTCTCTGATGAATCCGACCTCGAGTAACTTGGCTAGTTCTTCTCCCATGGCTTGTCGCTTGGGTTTGGAAAAGCGCCGAAGAATCTGCTTGACCGGCTTGTATCCCTTTTGTATGTTTAGGCTATGCTCGGCCAACCTGCGTGGGATACCTGGCATGTCTGAAGGATGCCAGGCGAAGATGTCCCAATTCTCGCGCAAGAACTCTCGTAGTGCGGCATCTATTGTGGGGTTCAGCTGTGTCCCAATTGATGTTGTTTTTGTAGGGTCCATTGGGTGGACCTGGAATTTGACTATTTCGTCCGCTGGTTTGAAAGAGGTGGATTTGGGTCGTTTGTCGAGTATCACATCGTCCCTGTCCACTGTGGAGCGCAGCACAGTTAGTTCCTCAGCTGCGAGGGCTTCGGATAATGCCTCGAGGGCTAGTGCGGCAGTTTTGTTTTCCGTGCAGAGTGCTACGTCCGGATCACTAGCTAGAGTGATGATTCCATTGGGCCCGGGCATCTTGACCTTCATGTACCCGTAATGGGGTATAGCTTGAAAGCTCGTGAATGCATCCCGCCCTAAAAGGGTGTGGTATCCGCTACTGAACGGGGCCACTTGGAATATGATCTCTTCGGACCTATAATTCTCTGGCGTGCCGAATACCACATCAAGTGTGATTTTTCCCGCACATCGTGCCTCTCGAGTACGGATGATTCCCCTGAAGGTCGTGCTGCTTTGCTCAATGCGGCTCTTGTCTATTTCCATCTTGTTAAGAGTCTCCTCGTAAATGAGGTTTAATCCGTTGCCGTCGTCCATGAGCACTTTAGTAAGCCGGAACCCGTCCACAATTGGACTAAGGACTAATGTGGTTGGTGCCCGAACTGTTCAGAATTTAGGTTCGTCACTAGCATTGAAAGTTATAGCCGTGTCGTTCCATGGATTTGTTGCTGCAATGTGGCAGACTTCGGCAAGGCTATTGAGTGCTCTCTTATGCCTATTGTTTGAGGCAAAAGTCTCAAAGACTGTCAGTACTGTATTGTTATCCTCCGTGGGATGGAGCTCTGCGGCATTATTAATGAGGAGGTCCTCGCTGCTCTTGACCACCTACCGGAGTACCCATCATGCTCTAAGGCTGTGTGTTGTTATAGTATCCGGTGTACTATGAATTTTGCATGGCGCATTGAGCCATCCCTCCAGTATGGTTCCCCACCCAGTGAGGGGCTTTGGCTTGTTTGTGATTGGATTGGGTGGCTTACGGGAGCGCACCCTTTTAGTTCAGACGAGGGGTTTAGTGAGAGCTGGAGGATCCCAGAATTTTGTTTGGGTTTTCCAGGCGCTTTCCATCACGCAGCACTTCTGTACTAGGGTCGCCAAGTCAGCAAAGTGTACTATATCACGGCGACTTATGGTGTTGAGAATTCCCTTGTCCGTGCAATTTGTGCAGAAGAATGAGATCGTGTCTTCCTCGCGATAGTCCTTAACCTTATTTATTACAAGGAGGAATCAGGCCCAGAAGTGATGTACTGTCTCTTGGGGCTCTTGTCTAATGTGGGAAAGATTGCTTGCATCTAGGTGGGTGGGTCGATTTAAGTCCAAACCCTGACCCGATTTGAAACCCAGGGGCGGAGGAGTTTTCAAGCGTGGCAGCTCAGACCCCAGGATGCTGCCCAATTTTCCTGGCCAGCTGCCCGATTCTAAGTTCGGATCATGGGCCATGTCCTCCTGTAGACGGGTATCCGGCTGAGAGAGCTCGGGAATTCGGACATAGTTCGTCCCCAGGATAGAGGAAGAATCGCTAATTTGTTCCTCCACCACCGCTATCTCATGGGTGACCGGTGGAGAGTTAATCTCCCTTTGGTCAGGTTTAAGCCCAATCCAATCATAGTCCATAGCGACTCCAAGAGTAGCGATGCGATCCAAGAGCTCGTTCAGGGAGGAGAGCTCTATTGGATCCATCTGCTCGGCGAATTCCGAGCTGGCACGGAGGCTATTCTTGATGACCTGAGAAGTCATCATGAGCGTGGAGGCCGATCGGGCGGTCATGACGAAGCCGCCTAGCCGGAGGGTCTGGCCTATAGTCAGGGATCCTCCAGAGGTGATGTTGTCCTTGACAACACGGCGAGCCATCAAATCTTATCGCGACAGCATAGTGGAACTCTCAATGAAAGCACCAATGTCGGTGTCAAAACCAGCGGATCTCGGGTAGGGGGTCCCGAACTGTGCGTCTAAGGCTAATGGTAATAGGAGGTTGGGGAGACGATGTTTACCCAGGTTCGGGCCCTCTCGATGGAGGTAATACCCTACTTCCTGCTTGATTGATCTTGATGATATGAGTATTACAAGAGTTGATCTACCACGAGATTGTAGAGGCTAAACCCTAGAAGCTAGCCTATGATTATGATTGTTCTATGGACTAAACCCTCGGTTTATATAGACATCGGAGGGGGCTAGGGATACACAGAGTCGGTTACGGAGAAGGAGATCTACATATCCGAATAGCCAAGCTTGCCTTCCATGCAAAGGAGAGTCCCATCCGGACACGGGATGAAGTCTTCAATCTTGTATCTTTATAGTCCAATAGTCCGGCCAAAGTATATAGTCCGGCTGTCCGGATACCCCCTAATCCAGGACTCCCTCAATCATCTTATAATGCTACTACCGTACTAAGCAAAATAAGATGCATAAAAGATAAACATCACATGCAATCAAAATATGTGACATGATATGGCCATCGTCATCTTTTGCTCATGATCTCCATCAGCGAAGCATCGTCATGACCTCCATTGTCACTGGCGCAACACCATGATCTCCATCGTAGCATGGTTGTCGTCTCACCAACTATTGTTACTACGACTATCGCTACCTCTTAGTGATAAAGTAAAACAATTACATCACTATTGCATTGCATACAATAAAGCGACAACCATATGTCTCCGACCAATTGCCAATAACTTTGTTACAAAACATGAGCATCTCATACAACAATTTATATCACATCATGCCTTGACCATATCACATCACAGCAAGCCCTGCAAAAACAAGTTAGACGTCCTCTACTTTGTTGTTTCAACTTTTACGTGGCTTCTACAGGCTTCTAGCAAGAACCGTTCTTACCTACGCATCAAAACCACAATGATTTTTTGTCAAGTGTGTTGTTTTAACCTTCAACAAGGACCGACCATAGTCTAACTCGATTCACCTAAAGTTGGAGAAATAGACACCCGCCAGCCACCTTTGTGCAAAAGCACGTCGGTAGAACCAGTCTCATGAACGCGGTCATGTAATGTCGGTCTGGGCCGCTTCATCCAACAATACCGCCAAATCAAAGTAGGGGAGAGTGTGTCTATCATCGCCCACAACTCTTTGTGTTCTACTCATGCATATAACACCTACGCGTAGACCTGGCTCTGATACTACTGTTGGGGAACGTGGTAATTTCAAAAAAAAATCATGCAATCATGCAAGACCTATCTAGGTGATGCATAGCAACGATAGGGGAGAGTGTGTCCACATACCCTCGTAGACCGAAAGTGGAAGCGTTTCAATAATGCGGTTGATGTAGTCGAACGTCTTCGTGATCCAACCGATCCAAGTACCGAACGTACGACATGTAACATCCCAAATTTTCAATTTGGAATGTTATACATATAGGTCATCGTTGCATATCATATATTAACGCATTTTTGGTTGATCCTAGAAATTCTAAGCAACTCAAGGACCCACGGAGAGAGTTGGGGATTTCGTTATTTTCATATTTGAGTTTTATCAAATTTTGAAAAGAGGATCATTTGGTTTTAATTATTTTTCTCTTCGAATATTTCTAATATGAAAATAAAAGAGAGGGGATAAAATGAATTCTCCAAAATAAAGAAATATTGGAGGAAAAATATTAATATCAAATAAGAATTTTATTTGGAGTTTTATCGCTATTTTATTTGAATTAGGAAAAAATGCCTTTTTCAAAATTGCATTAGAGGCCCAAATAAATGTTCACTTTGTCCGCAATATTATTAGAGGACCGTGAAAATTTATTTCAAGATTTTTGGACTTTGTTTAGTATTTCTTTTATTAGTTTTTCTGCGTCAGGATTTTTTTTTAAAAAATGAACCGAACTAACGGGTCATGTCCGAACTAGACACTGCGCCCGGCCGACCCTTTAAAAGCCGGGGCCCGACCCCCACCGACATCCCACCCCACCACCCAAACCCTAGCCTACAGCCATCGCCCGTCGCCGCCGCCACCTCGTCGCCCCTCTGCCGCCGACCCCGCCCGCCTCACCGGAGCCGCCCGCCGCCGCCGAGGTAGCCGTCGGCACGGTCCGGTTTTCTCAGGAAAATCGATCATTTTTTCGAAACCCTAGATCTATTTTTTCAGATCGGTTCAGTTTTTTCTCGGTTTAGTTAAATAGCGGGCGTTCGTCCGTATGTTCGTTTTAAGAAACGTTGTTCGTCCGTTAGCCGCAGACAGCGAACCTTCGTTCGTTAACCTGTTCGTCTCGTTGTATTTTCCAGGGTTTTTCCGCGATTATTTTCGGTCGAGATTTTTGCCCTGTTTTTTGTTTTAGTTTATCTTTTTCGCTTGTTTATCAGAATCAAGTGAAACAACTGCCTAGATCTTCGTCTCGAAGCCCTCTTTCTGTTTAACCAACTTGAACAAGATTTTGGTACTGTAAAACTTGACTTTAGTCCAGATTAGTAAACAGATCTTGTTTCTTTCATAGTTTGAGTTTTGTTGCTCCGTTTGATTTGATTCTTTTTGCAAACCGGAGTTCTTCAGTTGAACTTTATGGTTAGATCTTCTTATTTGAGTTTTACCCATGCTTCTAGTTGAGTGCTTATGTATGTTATTGTTTGTTTGCGATAGAATTGCCAGAGTGCGAAGTGTGCTACTACGAGTCCCTAGGTTTTGCAGATCATCAGCAAGGCAAGTAACACTTTGATCATACCTCTTTATTACCAAGTTTTTATGCATTAGCTACAACCCTCAAACATTGCATGGTTAGGATCTGAGTAACATGTGGGTTTGGGAAGTAGATGATGAGGTAGAACCTATTGCCCTTTTATTATCAAACCTTTGGGAGTTACTTCTATGTTATGCTCAGGATTGCTATGCTATGCTCGTAGACGTGGATTGGGTGAGTGTATCCATGACAGATGTGAGTATTGTTAATTAATGGTTAACTTAAGGTGGCTACTTGAATACACATCTGGGTGGATTGGTTGAGGCACCCTAGAGTACCAAGTGGTTGTCAGGGCACCTGGAGAATCCAGTGCTGTCCTAGGATATCCTGGAGTACCCGTGTGATCATCCTATGGTTCGCCACCCAGGCTCAAAGGGATCATAAGATTATTCATGCTAGAAACTTCCGTGTGCAGCCACAAGCCAATATGGGCTCTGACATAGTTGAGTAAGTTGTGTGAGCTCTTGAAGAGGTAGACTAGCAGATGTAGTGGGTTGTAGGTGGTATTGTCTACCCAGAGTAGGGAGTTAATGCTTCAGAAAGACTATGTCTTGATCCTCCGGTCATGGATGTGTTCGAGTCTTGTGGGGAAAAGTGCGCAAACCTTTGCAGAGTGTACAAACTAATCATGGTTAGTCGTTTGCCCGGTTATGGACATCTTGAGTATCTGGTTCTTGGATTATCATGTTGATCTCATCACCCTAAATTAACTTGTTGGGTTTAATGATGATGCCTAATTGCGATTGAGTTGGAGGAACCTTCTCAATGTTTAACAACCACCATGATAGTTAAACAGAATTTACTCCTTTGTTGTAGGGAAAAATTGGCTTTATGCAAAACTGTAACCATAGAGCTTTCCACCAGCCATATATGCATGCAGTGATAGCATTTATTCTGTTCATTACTCTATGTGTTGCATTCCATGTGCTGACCCGTTTCGGGCTGCAACATTTCATGTTGCAGACTTTTCAGACGATGAGTAAGGTGCCATAGGTCGTTGTTGTTCACTCAGCTATGCCGTTGGAGTTGATGGACTCACTTTATCTTCCAAGCCTTCCGCTGTTATCTTATTTAGATGGCCTTAAGCCATATTATTGTAATAAGTTCTCTTTCGAGACATTCGATGTAATAAGTGTGTGATTGAAACTCTGTTATAATTCCTCAAGTACTGTGCATGTCAGCATTACCGATCCAGGGATGACACTTATGCACAGAGACTAGACTGTTTGAGGTCTGGTCGCTACACGACACCTCCGCGTTCAGCAGACATTCAGCTCGATGACGTTCCTCGTACTCTCGATCCAGTTGAGGAAGAGGGTGAGTTCTGTCAGCACGACGGCGTGGCGACGGTGATGATGATGCTACCGGTGCAGGGCTTCTCCTAAGCTCTACGATGGTATGATCAAGGTATGTAACTACAGAGGGGGGCATCGCACGCGGTTGTAAGAGAAACTTGTGTGTTCTAGGGTGCCCCCCTACCCCCGTATATAAAGGAGCAAGGGGAGGCCGGCCGGCCCTCCTAGGAGCTCCCCAACAAGGGGAGTCCTACTAGGACTACTAGTCCTAGTAGGATTCCACCAAGAGGGAGAGAGGGGGAAGGAAGGAGAGGGAGAAGGAAAGCAGGGTGCCGCCCCCCTCCTAGTCCAATTCGGACCCAAGGGGGAGGGGGCGCGTGGCCTGCCTTGGTCTCTCTCTCTCTCTCTCTCTCTCTCCTTAAAGGCCCATGTGGCCCATTAGTTCCCCCGGGGTGTTCCGATAACCCTACGGCACTCTGGCTTTATCCGAAACTTCTTCGGAACACTTCTGGTGTCCGAATATAGTCGTCCAATATATAAATCATTATGTCTTGACCATTTCATCCGAACAAACTTCGGTCATCAAAAACACATAACTCATAATACATATCGTCATCGAACGTTAAGCGTGCGAACCCTACGAGTTTGAGAACTATGTAGACATGACCGAGACACATCTCTGGTCAATAACCAATAGTGGAACTTGGATGCTCATATTGGCTCCTACATATTCTATGAAGATCTTTATTGGTCAAACTGCATAACAACATATGTTGTTCCCTTTGTCATCGGTATGTTACTTGCCCGAGATTCGTTCGTCGGTATCATCATACCTAGTTCAATCTCGTTACCAGCAAGTCTCTTTACTGTTTCCGTAATACTTCATCCCGCAACTAACTCATTACTTACAATGCTTGCAAGTCTTATAGTGATGAGCATTACCGAGAGGGCCCAGAGATACCTCTCCGAAACACGGAGTGACAAATCATAATCTTCATCTATGCCAACCCAACAAACACCTTCGGAGACACCTGTAGAGCACCTTTATAATCACCCTTTTACATTGTGATGTTTGGTAGCACACAAAGTGTTCCTCCGGTATTCGGGAGTTGCAGAATCTCATAGTCTGAGGAACATGTATAAGTCATGAAGAAAGTAGTAGCAATGAAACTGTAACGATCATAATGCTAAGCTAACGGATGGGTCATGTCCATCACATCATTCTCCTAATGATGTGATCCCGTTCATCAAATGACAACACATGTCTATTGTTAGGAAACATAACCATCTTTGATAAACAAGCTAGTCAAGTAGAGGCATACTAGGGACAATATGTTTTGTCTATGTATTCACACATGTACTAAGTTTCCGGTTAATATAATTTTATCATGAATAATAAACATTTATCATGAAATAAGGAAATAAATAGTAACTTTATTATTGCCTCTAGGGCATATTTCCTTCAAACCATGCATGGCTTTGCCAAAGCACCGTGAGAATATGACCGGGGGTGTAATCTGTGGAGGGGGGCACACACGGCTAACAGTTGATCTTGTGTGTTGTAGGTGCCTTTATATAGGTTGGAGGGAAGGAGAGGCAGCCAAGGGGGCACCCCAAGTAGGAGGAATCCTACTTGGGGTCCTCTCCTAATTTGGCCAACCCCCCCTCTCCTATTCCTATTCGGAGTAGGAAGGGATGAGGGGGAAGGGGGAATCCTATTCCATTTTTCCTTTTCCTCTTGGTAGTGACCCGACCCAAATGGATCAAGTCTCTGTGCTCAAGTGTCATCCCTGGATCGGTATGCTGACACACACAGTAATCAAGGATCTATAACAGAGTGCAACCACATGTAAAAGTAATGAAAATACTATTACCTCAATCCATATTGCGGAAGTAACATCAAAGTTGTGGAGTCCCCAACAACACCAACGGTAGACATCATAACCCTAACGTATCACTTACTTGTAGTAAGATTCCTGCAACATGAGACATTGCAGCCATGTAGGTCAGTACATTAAATGTACTGGCAAATTCACACCACAGAGTAATGATGAACAACAGTTATCACTACATGCATATTTGGCTGGTGGTGCCTCTAAGTTTAATTTTGCATAAAGCTGATTTTTTCCCTACAACAAAGGAATAAATTTTATTTACTACTCCCAAGTTGACCAATATTTGAGAAGGTTCCTCCAACTCAAACCCCAATTAAGAATCATCATTAAACCCAATTCAATTAAATTAAGAGTGATGAGATCAACAATAATATCCAATTCCGGATACTCAAGATGTCCATAACCGGGGACACGGCTAATCATGATTAGTTTGTACACTCTGCAGAGGTTGCGCACTTTTCCCCATAAGACTCGATCACCTCCCTTGAAGTCCTCGCATTGCCTGGTGTTTGAGAACGGGATGACCGAGACACAGTCTTTCAGAAGCATTTACTCTCTACTCCGGGCGGACTTGTACACCTACAATCCCCCTACATCTGCTAGTCCACCTCTCCAAGAGCTCACACAACTTACTCAACTATGACAGAGCCCATAATGGCTTGTGGCTGCACACGGAAGTTTCTAGGCATGAAATATCATATGATCCCTTTGAGTCTGGGTGGCATTCCATAGGATGATCATACGGGTACCCCGGGATCTCCTAGGACAACACTGGATTCCCTAGGTGCCCAGGTAAGCCACTGATATATCCCTTGGGTACTCCAACCATTCCAGCCAGATGTGTGTTAAAGTAGCCACCTTAAGTTTCGCTTAGTTATTATCTCTCACAACTTGCATGATTCTCACATACCAATCCACGTCTACGAGCATGGCTAAGCGATAAGAGCATCACATAAATTCCCAGGGTGAATCAAAGGTAATAAGTTCCTACCTCATCACTACATAGCAATGCCCCAATTCCCAATCCTACTCATGCAATCTTTGAGGGTGAAACTAATGCATAGTAAAAATTGGGTATTGAAAAAAATATGATCAAAGTGTGAGCTTGACTTGTATTGTTGATGAAGATACTTCGCACTCACAATTCCTGATAGTTCTACTCGTCACACTCCGTTCAATCTATCGTGAGCAAGAAATTACATACATAAGCACTCAAGCAAAAGATGCAAAGGGAAATCAAGGAAAGATCCAAATAAAACTCGAAAACAAGCAAATAACGAATCTAAACAGAAAACAAATTTTAACATTATATTTATGTGGATTTGATCTTAACAGTAGGTACATGTGATTAGCTACGATTTGCAAAAAGAATCAACTCAAACGGAGTTACGAAACTCAAGAAACAGACGAAACAAGATCAAATACTAATATGAACTAAACTCATATTTTAAATTGTCAAAAACATGTTCAAGTTAGTTTACTGGACGGAGGGGGTGGTTACGATGATTTAGGCGTTGGTTTCATCGAAAATGGATGTACGGATAAAAATATATGATCAAAAGAAGTTTGAGTATGAATCTAAACAAATTTCAAAATTTGAAAGTTGCAAAAAGTTTATTTGATAGATTCACTAGATAGGTGGAATCAAGTCGAAAATATTGGCGTTGGTTTCGTCTAATTTGGGTGAACGGGTAAAAAGTTATGGCTATTTGAAAAAATCAGGGCCAAACTTTTTTACGGAAGAAAAAGAGTTATGGCTAAAAGAATTCTAGTCTTAAAATGTAAATGCAGAGACTAATTTATAAATCTAATTCTTTTACCGTACACTTGTCTAAAAATAATAAGCTATGGAAGTATAAAAAAAATCAAAGAAAGGTACCTTTAAAATATGAAAAATATGACTTCGAAGAGGAGACAACTTCTAGAAGTCCCGCCGGAGAGAAGAGATATATTTTTCAGCTAGTCAAACCAAAATATTGATTTAACCCATAGTGGATGATTTTTGGAGGCTCTACGTGTCTATATTTATAAGTGGAAAAGAGGTTTATACGTCAAAGGATAGGCAATGTGGGACTAAACGTAGACGAAAAGATAGAAAAAGAGAAAAACCGCACGGGTTCGGCCGGCCGCCGCACGCGCGCTGCAAATTTTCTTTTAAGAAAAAGAAATATTTCTGAAAATAATATTTTTTCAAGCATAACCGAAAAATAAATAAAAAAGGTTACGGGCCTATCTGTTGACTATGTTGCGTACCTGGGCGTCGGATAGTTATGGGCCGCACATAGAGTTTCTTTTCTAAAATAAAAACAGAAAAGGAAAAACTGAATAACAAAAAATAAAAGTAAAATTACACATAGGCATATCATATATCAAAATTTTCAGAAAACGATTCCTAAAACATGAACATATTTTTAGGGGCAAATAAATTCCACAAAAATTCAAATAAACTGAACAGTGCTATGGTTGCAATACAACCCAATAAAAATCATTTCTAAAATACCAAAATGATTTCAAATTTATCTTTCTCCAATTTTCTAATGTAGGGAATCATTTTACGCTATTTTCCATATATTAAATATTTTGGAGCAAAATAATTTGAATACAGCCCAAATAACTCCAAATTGAAAATAATTTCAAAGGGACTTTAAATTTGATTCTTTTAAACTTCCAACTAATATTTCATATGATTTGAAGAAGTCATTTTATCTTCTCTCATGAAAATCATTGAGTTGCATAAAGTTTCTGAATTGGAAATATTTCCAAATGAAATTCAAATCTTTTCAAGACCCTTTTCATTTATAATGGAAGAAGTCATGTCATCTTCTCTCTAGGGTTTTGTATTTGAAAAGAATTTGAATTCATGGAGATCATAAATGCAAGATGAAACTTTGGGAAAGTCATTTCATTCTCTCTCATTTAACTTTCAAAAAGTTTCAAATTTCAGTCAATTTCACACAAACAACCACACCACAATCAAACAAACAATCAAAACTATTTATTTAATATAAAATTCCAAAATTTAGAATTTTGGGATGTTACAAACCTACCACCCTTAAAATGAATCTCGCCCTCGAGATTCAGAGAGGCTAGCAAGAATTAGGTTGGGTTTGGGGGTGTCCTCAAAATCCATTGATCGTCACAGAGGGTCTGGGGTGCTACCACCCTTAGAAACATGGTTACAGTTCCATCAAAACTCATATACTCCATCCTTATTGTTGACAGTGTCGATCTTCTCAAATCTTCAGGATAATTCTTTCTCGGGGCTCTTCCGATAGTGGCATAACCTTTTTCCTCAACTCTGCTGTCCTTTTATCTTGGTAAGGTTCTTCCGAGACTGGTTCTTCTTAGGTGACAGGTCTAGCACCCGTACTAAACAACTATCAATATCTCATGGTGGTCATCAATTTATGGTTTCTCCCGCGGGAAATGGGTCTGAGCTTCATTCTCACCGTTTGACCTACGTTTGGCAACAACTGCCTTGTACAAGGGAAAATCGTCATACCATTCTAAGGTTCAATTTGGCTTAATATCACCGTCTCTCTACTATAGGTAAGTCACTCAGATTTACCATCCCACACAGCAAGGCGAATAATAAGAGTAGTAGGTATGGTGATTGATGGAGTCACGTACCTAGGGTAGGGTCACAGACCTGATCTAAGTACCCTGCCCGAGGACACCCTTAGAAGAGATCACCTTCCAGTCGACCTACGAGGGACTCACTCGACTGACTTGAAGGACTCGACCACGAAGACTCACTCGACCACCAGAAGGTCAAGAGGCACTCTGCACTGCAACGGCCTGTAATTAAGTAGACTTTATGAAAGTAAAGACACTTTATGTGGGCCGTTACCTGTAATGCCCCGGACTTAATACACATTAAACCCTTCATTACGTGGGCTGGCTGGGGTCCTGGCGCACTCTATATAAGGCACCCCCCTCCACAGGCAGAAGGGTTCGGCACCTTGTAATCCATATACACATAAGCCACTCGACCGCCTCCAGGCTCCAAGATGTAGGGCTTTTACTTCCTTCGAGAAGGGCCTGAACTCGTACATCTCTTGTGTTTACAACCTCTCCATAGCTAGGACCTTGCCTCTCCATACCTACCCCCCACTCTACTGTCAGACTTAGAACCACGACAGTTGGCGCCCACCGTGGGGTGGGTGTTTTAGCGATTTTGTGGAGAAGTTGCGATTCTTCCGAGTACTTTCATCATGGTGGCTGCTGGAGTTTTGGTCGAGGGTCGAGAGATCCGTCTCGGTGCTCTCACCTTCGTCGCCGACGACTCCGCCTGGCTCCAGGAGGCTCCACTCGACGTCGATGCGCTCCCCGTCTGCGGTGCGACGCATTTTCGCGCATGTGTCCGCGCGTTCTGCTGCGGCAACCGTCGACCCCGTATCGGTCGACTCCCCCGTCGGCCACCCTCCCGGTCTCCCGCCAGCGTAAGCGCTCGGGCCGGTCGAGGCTTCAGCGGTGGGTGAGGCACATGGTGGCTCGCCAGACGGCCACCACCCAAGTTGCGGCAATCGAGCCCGACGAATCTCTCTACGGCCTGTTCGATCTGTCGACTGGCTCCGTAGAGACTGCATCCGAGTGCGATAGCAGTGATCCAGCGACGGAAATCCTGATGGTCGACGGGCCCCGCAGTCCCCTTGGCTTCGCCCGTGATGGTGGGGCAGGCGACGGAGGCGACCCCGCACGAGACCACGAAGAGTACCAGCCCGAGCCACTCGACTCTCTGCAAAGAGAGGAACTTCGCCGCAGGAACGTGGATGCCCTGCGTACTCCCATCGCAGGAGAAACCCCCGAGGCTTGCGCCTTGCAGGAGGCGCGTTTGGCCAATTTGGCCGAACGCACTCGACTGGAGAATCTTCAGCGAGCACTCGACGAGCGCACGCGGCAACGAGTTCCCGACACCAGTCGACGTCAACTCTTCCCGCCGACTCAGGTATATCGAACCCCAGTCCAGAATTTAGCAGCTGTGACCCGTATTGCAGAGTCCATCCAGCCCTCTCAGTCGGAAGCTGGCAGAGGCTTGATGCAGATCAGGGATCTGCTCCGGGCAGCAGGCGATCAGAATTCGGCCGTATCGCAGTCGCACAACAGAATTCACAGTCGATCCGTCGCTGCGAATACTGTTCAGTCGGCTCACAGCCCCAGATCGCCTCCGCGGCGTGAAGGGCGCGAGAATCGGCGAGACCAATATGGAGACCGACACGACCGAGATGATAGGCGTCGAGTGCCCAATTCCCCTCCGAGGGGTGGGTCTTACGCTCCTCGGCAGCAAGATGACAGACGTCAGCTCAGTGCAGGGCGAAGAGTTCCAGTCGACCCTAGAGAACCAGGCTTCGACGCGCGATCCATTATCGTGCAAGGCTTGGTCGACCGGAACAGAGCCCATCGAGGTGGACTCGACAGAGATGTGCCCACGAGCAGTCGAGTGCATGTTTCTGGTCCTGAATGTTTCAGCAGAGCTATCAGAGCCGCAGTGATCCCTCCCAATTTCAGGTTGGCAACAGGAGTCAGCAAGTTCACTGGTGAGTCTAAGCCTGAAACTTGGCTTGAGGACTACCGAGTGGCGGTTCAGATTGGTGGTGGGAACGACGAGGTGGCCATGAAGCATTTGCCCCTCATGCTGGAAGGTTCTGCCAGGGCATGGTTGACTCAATTACCTCCTAGCAGCATTTACACTTGGGAAGATCTGTCCCGAGTGTTCATCAGAACGTTTGAAGGAACTTGCAAGCGACCGGCTGGATTGACGGAGCTGCAAGTCTGCGTGCAGAAGACCAATGAGACCCTCAGGGAGTATATTCAGAGATGGATCACTTTGCACCATACTGTGGAGAATGTGTCTGATCATCAGGCAGTCTGCGCCTTTAAGGATGGTGTCAAGAACAGAGAATTGAGTTTGAAATTTTGTCGAACCGGTGACATGACCTTGAGTCGGATGATGGAGATTGCTACCAAGTACGCCAACAGCGAAGAAGAAGACCGACTCCGAAGCGGCAAGCACAAGCCGAGTCAGTCGGAAAAGGGAAACACCAGTCGGAAACAGAAGCGGAAGGCTGAACCGGCAGCTCCTGGGGAGGCTCTGGCCGTGACTCAGGGAAAGTTTAAAGGGAAACCAAAAGGATCCTGGAACCCTAAGAAGGTAAAGGATAAAGAAGGGAACGACGTGATGGATATGCCGTGTCACATCCACACGAAGAAAGACGAAGAGGGGAATATCATCTACCCGAAGCATACCACTCGCCAATGTCGACTCCTGATCCAGCAGTTTCAGGGAAAACAGTCTAAAGACAAGGAGAAGGAGTCGGACAAGGCCGAAGACAAGGAGGACAGTGAGGAAGGATATCCGCATATCAACTCCACTCTGATGATCTTTGCAGATGTGGAAAGCAAGAGTCGATTGAAAGTTATTAACCGTGAGGTGAACATGGTTGCCCCAGCAAAAGCAAATTATCTGAGATGGTCCCAAACACCCATCACATTCGACCAATCTGATCACCCGACTCATATTGCCACCCCTGGGAGGCAAGCTTTGGTGGTCGATCCAGTTGTCGAAGGCACTCGACTGACAAAAGTGCTGATGGACGGTGGTAGTGGGCTGAATTTGTTGTATGCAGACACACTGAAAGGAATGGGCATTCCGATGTCCCGACTGAGCACTAGTAACATGAGCTTTCATGGAGTTATACCAGGGAAGAAAGCCGAGTCACTCGGCCAAATAGCTCTGGACGTGGTGTTTGGTGATTCGAAACATTTTCGCAAAGAGAAGTTGACGTTTGAGGTCGTGGATTTTCAAAGTGCATATCATGCCATTTTGGGGAGACCAGCTTATGCACGGTTCATGGCTCGACCATGTTACGTGTACCTCAAATTGAAGATGCCCGGCCCCAAAGGAGTGATCACTGTCACCGGTGATCGGAAAAAGGCAGAAGAGTGCTTTCAGAAGGGCTCAAAGATTGCTGATTCCCAGGTGACAGCGGTCGAGTTCGAAGAATACAAGCAAAACGTAGATCCGAGTGACTTGCTGCGATCCAAGAAACCCGCCACAGAATCTGCATTTCAGTCGTCCGGTGAGACGAAGCCTGTTCACATTCACCCGACCGACCCCGATGCAGCTCCGACCCACATCTCCACGACACTCGACCCGAAATAGGAAGAAGCGCTCATCCAGTTCCTCCGTGAGAACTGGGAAATTTTTGCATGGAAGCCCGCTGACATGCCAAGTGTTCCCAGGGGACTGGCTGAGCATCGCCTAAGAGTCGACTCATCTGCAAAACCAGTCAAAGAGCATCTTCGGCGGTCCGCCGTCCAGAAGAGAAAAGCCATTGGTGAGGAAGTGGCTCGACTGTTGGCGGCAGGATTTATCCGAGAGATATACCACTCCGAGTGGCTCGCTAATGTCGTCATGGTTCCTAAGAAGGACAAATCACTCCGAATGTGCATTGATCTCAAGCACATCAACCGGGCCTGCCCGAAAGATCATTTTCCTCTCCCTCGCATAGATCAAATTGTTAACTCGACCGCGGGATGCGAGAGATTGTCTTTTCTAGACGCCTACTCCGGGTACCACCAGATCCGTCTGTACGGACCCGACGAGGTAAAAACAGCTTTCATCACTCCATTCGGGTGCTTCTGCTATATCACCATGCCATTCGGCCTCAAGAATGCCGGAGCCACATTTATGCGAATGATTCAGAAGTGTATACTCACTCAAATCAGTCGGAATGTGGAAGCGTATATGGATGATATCGTCGTCAAGTCACGAAAAGGTTCCGACCTGCTCGCTGACCTTGCCGAAACATTTGCCAACCTCAGAAGGTATGATATCAAGCTCAATCCATCAAAGTGCACATTCGGAGTTCCTGGTGGCAAGTTACTCGGTTTTCTCGTTTCCGAGCGAGGGATCGACGCTAATCCAGAGAAGATCGGCACTATTCTCCGAATGAAACGCCCTGTGCGAGTGCACGATGTCCAGAAGCTTACTGGATGCTTGGCCGCATTAAGTCGATTCATCTCACGACTCGGTGAAAAGGCATTGCCTCTTTACCGACTGATGAAGAAGGCAGACAAGTTCGAGTGGACTCCAGAAGCTGATGCAGCGTTTGCCGAGCTAAAAGCTCTGCTCTCCACCCAGCCGGTGCTTGCTGCTCCAATCAGCAAAGAGCCTTTGTTGCTTTATATCGCAGCCACAGGACAAGTCGTCAGTACTGTGCTTACGGTCGAGCGGGAAGAAGAAGGAAAAGCTTTCAAAGTTCAGCGCCCAGTGTATTATTTGTCTGAAGTCTTGACTCCATCCAAGCAAAGATATCCTCATTATCAGAAGCTTGTGTATGGAATATACATGACCACAAAGAAGGTTGCTCATTATTTCTCTGATCATTCCATCACAGTCGTCAGCGACGCTCCACTATCAGAGATCTTGCACAACAGAGATGCAACTGGTCGAGTGGCTAAATGGGCGATTGAACTTCTTCCCCTTGATATCAAGTTTGAGGCAAAGAAAGCCATTAAGTCCCAGGCAATAGCAGATTTCCTTGCCGAGTGGATTGAACAGCAGCAGCCGACTGAAGTTCACTCGGAGCATTGGACCATGTTCTTTGATGGCTCTAAGATGTTGAATGGTTCCGGTGCTGGGGTTGTCCTGGTTTCCCCCAGAGGAGATAAGCTCAGATATGTGCTCCAGATTCACTTTGATTCCTCCAACAATGAGGCAGAATATGAGGCCTGATGGTCTATGGCGACTCGGATTTAGTGGTCAACCAAGTGATGAAGGAGTGGGACGTGAGAAGCCCAGCCATGACTGGATACTGCAGTGCAGTGAGGAAGCTGGAAAAGAAGTTCGAGGGGTTGGAGCTCCATCATATACCCCGACTGAAAAATCAAGCAGCTGATGATCTAGCAAAGATAGGTTCCAAGAGAGAAGCCATTCCGAGTGGTGTGTTCTTGGAGCATATACACACTCCGTCAGTCAAAGAAGATCCTTTCATCGAAGAAGCTCCACAGCCCAAGAGTGCCACAGATCTGACTGAGGTTGAAGTCCCAGCAGTGGTCGACTTAGTCATGGAGGTCTTGGTGGTCATTCCCGACTGGACAGTTCCATATATCGCGTATATCCTGAGAAAAGAGCTCCCGGAGGATGAGGAAGAGGCTCGACAGATCGTCCGTCGATCTAAAGCTTTTACCGTAATCAAAGGATAGTTATACAGAGAAAGCGCGACTGGAGTTGGTCAGAAGTGCATAACACCAGAAGAAGGTCGAATCATCCTTAATGATATCCACTCGGGAACCTGTGGTCATCATGCGTCCTCTCGGACCATCGTGGCCAAAGCATACCGAGCCGGATTTTACTGGCCAAAGGCGAATGAGATGGCAAAGGAAATAGTGGATAAGTGCGAAGGATGTCAGTTCTACTCGAATATGTCACACAAGCCTGCATCAGCTCTGAAGACCATTCCACTCGTCTGGCCTTTCGCAGTATGGGGGTTGGACATGGTCGGTCCTTTGAGAACAGGTCGAAGTGGCTTCACGCATGTACTGGTGGCAGTCGACAAGTTCACCAAGTGGATTGAGGCTAAACCAATCAAGAACCTTGACGCCGGTGCTGATGTTAGCTTCATCAGGGAACTGATATTCAGATATGGAGTCCCGCACAGCATCATTACGGATAATGGGTCGAACTTTGACTCGGAGGAATTCAGAGATTTCTGTAACTCTCAAGGCACACGAGTCGACTACGCTTCAGTCGCCCATCCGCAGTCGAATGGACAAGCAGAGCGAGCCAATGGCCTGATTCTCAAGGGATTGAAACCCCGACTGATGCGTGATCTCAAGCATGCAGCTGGAGCTTGGGTCGACGAACTTCCCTCGGTGCTTTGGGGACTGCGGACCACACCTAATCGGTCGACCGGAAGAACTCCATTCTTCTTGGTCTACGGAGCTGAAGCAGTCTTGCCGAGTGATCTTCTCCACAATGCTCCTCGAGTTGAAATCTACAATGAAGCAGAAGCTGAACAAGCGCGGCAGGACGCAGTCGACCTTTTAGAGGAAGAAAGGGAGATGGCTCTGATCCGGTCGACCATCTACCAACAAGATTTGCGTCGTTTCCACGCTAGAAATGTGAGGGGTCGAGCCTTCCAGGAAGGAGATTTAGTTCTCCGAGTGGATCAGAAGAAACAACACAAGCTTGCTCCTTCTTGGGAAGGACCCTTCATCGTTACCAAAGTTCTCCACAACGGGGCGTACCGTCTTTACAACGTCGAACATAATATCGACGAGCCCCGAGCTTGGAATGCGGAACTACTCCGCCCATTTTACACTTAAGTTTAATCACTCGAATGAGTTGCAATAAAGTACTTCTATAGTTCATGGGTCTCAAAATAATAGTGTCATAGTTCCTCCATAATTTTTGTCACTTTTTATTTTGTCCAATAAAATTTTCCCCTCAGTGGGTGACTTAGCCGCGAATCCGTTTCGCCTAAGTTTGTAAAAATCCTACCGTGTGGTGAGCTAGACTTCCACTCAGAGGCTTAGTTGCGAATCCGCTTCGCCTAAGATTAAATAAAATCCTACCGAGTGGTAAGCCAGACTTCCACTTGGAGGCTTAGCTGCGAATCCGTTTCGCCTAAGATTAAATAAAATCCTACCGAGTGGTAAGCCAGACTTTCACTCGGAGGCTTAGCTGCAGTCCCAGTACTCGCCTAAGTTATGAAAATCCTACCGAGTGAAGAGCAAACCTCTCACTCGGGGGCTTAGCTGCAGCCCAGTGCTCGCCTAAGATATAGAAATCCTACCGAGTGAAGAGCAAACCTCTCACTCAGAGGCTTAGCTGCAGCCGAGTGCTCGCCTAAGATATAGAAATCCTACCGAGTGAAGAGCAAACCTCTCACTCGGGGGCTTAGCTGCAGCCCAGTGCTCGCCTAAGGTATAAAAATCCTACCGAGTGAAGAGGAAACCTCTCACTCGGGGGCTTAGCTGCAGTCCAAGTACTCGCCTAAGATATAAAAATCCTACCGAGTGAAGAGCAAACCACTCACTCGGGGGCTTAGCTGCAGCCCAGTGCTCGCCTAAGATATAAAAATCCTACCGAGTGAAGAGCAAACCACTCACTCGGGGGCTTAGCTGCAGCCCAGTGCTCGCCTAAGATATAAAAATCCTACCGAGTGAAGAGCAAACCTCTCACTCGGAGGCTTAGTTGCAGCCCAGTGCTCGCCTAAGATATAGAAATCCTACCGAGTGAAGAGCAAACCTCTCACTCGGGGGCTTAGCTGCAGCCCAGTGCTCACCTAAGGTATAAAAATCCTACCGAGTGAAGAGCAAACCTCTCACTCGGGGGCTTAGCTGCAGTCCAAGGACTCGCCTAAGATATAAAAATCCTACCGAGTGAAGAGCAAACCACTCACTCGGGGGCTTAGCTGCAGCCCAGTGCTCGCCTAAGATATAAAAATCCTACCGAGTGAAGAGCAAACCTCTCACTCGGAGGCTTAGCTGCAGCCCAGTGCTCGCCTAAGATATAGAAATCCTACCGAGTAAAGAGCAAACCTCTCACTCGGGGGCTTAGCTGCAGCCCAGTGCTCGCCTAAGATATAGAAATCCTACCGAGTGAAGAGCAAACCTCTCACTCGGGGGCTTAGCTGCATTCCAAGTACTTGCCTAAGATATAAAAATCCTACCGAGTGAAGAGCAAACCTCTCACTCGGGGGCTTAGCTGCAGCCCAGTGCTCGCCTAAGATATAAAAATCCTACCGAGTGGTAAGCCAGACTTTCACTCGGAGGCTTAGCTGCAGTCCCAGTACTCGCCTAAGTTATGAAAATCCTACCGAGTGAAGAGCAAACCTCTCACTCGGGGGCTTAGCTGCAGCCCAGTGCTCGCCTAAGATATAGAAATCCTACCAAGTGAAGAGCAAACCTCTCACTCGGAGGCTTAGCTGCAGCCCAGTGCTCGCCTAAGATATAGAAATCCTACCGAGTGAAGAGCAAACCTCTCACTCGGAGGCTTAGCTGCAGCCCAGTGCTCGCCTAAGGTATAAAAATCCTACCGAGTGAAGAGCAAACCTCTCACTCGGGGGCTTAGCTGCAGCCCAGTGCTCGCCTAAGATATAAAAATCCTACCGAGTGAAGAGCAAACCTCTCACTCGGGGGCTTAGCTGCAGTCCAAGTACTCGCCTAAGTTATGAAAATCATACCGAGTGAAGAGCAAACCTCTCACTCGAGGGCTTAGCTGCAGCCCAGTGCTCGCCTAAGTGGATTAAGGAATAAGTCGACTGCAGTGAGCGTCTTGCTTTGAGCCTGCAAAAGACATGTCGAGCCAAAAGCAATCATATTCAAACACCAAGTTCAAGTTGGGATCGATTCCAAAAGGAACCGAAAGTGCTCAGGCACTAAGCCTGTTAAAGTTTATCGGTTACAACTCCACTCGGCATACCGAGGCAAATTTAAAGCGTCAAGCTTAGAAGAAGTTTTTTACCCCTCCTGTGGAGGGCTGGAAGGTGCAACAAACTCATCAAGATCAATTCCATCTGCGATCCGAGTGGCAGCAGCAAGGAAAGTTTCCATAAAGGACCTGAAGTCGTGTTTCTTGGTGTTGGCCACCCGGAGGGCCGCCAGCTTGTCTTCTCGCGCATCTTTGCAGTGGACTCGGGCCAGACACAGAGCAACATCTGCACCGCACCGAGCCGAGGACTTTTTCCACTCCTGCACTCGACCAGGGACTGTGTTCAAGCGAGCCATCAGCGACTCGAGGTCGTTCTGGAGTGTCTCCCCAGGCCAGAGCGTCGAGTCGATGCGAGATGTGGCGACCTTCAGCCTTGCAAGATAGTCCACGACAGCTGCAACACGGGACTCCAGTCGGAAAACATTCATGGCAACTTCGTCGTTCACCGGAGAATTGACGGGGTCAAGGTTTGGTTCCAGCCGGCTAGTTTCTTCTTCAAAGTTTTGACAAAATTCTGCAAGGACGATCACCGAGTCAAGGCAATGGTCGAATGGAAAAACCACGGTTGGAAATGATTGCCGAGCATAGAGATTTACCTTCAAGCATAAGAAACAGCTTCTTGGCAAGACCATTCAGGAAGGCCTCCAGATCTTTTTTCTTCCCAAGAGCAGCTTTCAGATTGGTATTTTCTTGCTCAAGCTTTGCGACTGAAGCTAACTTCTCGTCAACAAGCTTGATCTTCTCAGCTAGTTCAAGGTCTTTCTTCCGTTGGGCCTCCCTCACCTTACCTGCAAGTTACAGCAAGATCAGATTTTGAAACAAATGAAGGGAAAAAGCAGTCGTCAAGGTCTCACCAAACATACCTTCGGTCTCCTCCTTTGCCTTCGTCAGATTCTCCTGAACCAGTTTCAAATTCAGCTCGAGCTGAATGTGCTTGTTTTCCAGCTCAGAGTAGCGAGCCACAAGATCACAGGAGTTCTGCGAAGAACCAATCGACTAAATGTCAAATATAATTCACTTCCGAGTGAAAAAGGAAAAATCACGCGTTTCTAAGACTACAGCCGAATACAAGCATTCGACCGTAGTCTCGGGGACTACACCCAGTGGGTGCACTCAGCGTGCCCCCACTAATCCTATTGAAGATAAAGTCGACCAGTCGACCTCAAAAAGAGATATATTCTTTAAGACTGTAATCGACTGCCAGCAGTCGACCACAGTCTCGGGGACTACACCCAGTGGGTGCACTCAGCGTGCCCCCACCGGTTTGCGAAATCCATTCGACATAGTCGAATGACGGAAAGACTGAACTTATGAAGCCTAAGACCGACTGCCAGCAGTCGACCTTAGCCTTGGAGACAGAGTCGACCAGTCGACCGGTTTGCGAAATCCAGTCGCCATAGTCGAATGACGGAAAGACTGAAATTATAAAGCCTAAGGCCGACTGCCAGCAGTCGACCTTAGCCTTGGGGACTACACCCAGCGGGTGCACTCAGCGTGCCCCCGCTAACACGGAGTTTAACTCGACACACCCAGTGGGTGACTACTATAAATTCTGGAAAGAAAAGTTTTTGATAGCATATCCTAACAGAACAAACGGTGGTCGACTGACCTGAACATTGCTTTGGAGGGCGGAACTGGCGTCGTAAGCTGCCTGGCTCGCATCCCGGATGGTCTTCAACTGCTCCATCATGATCCCTGCCTGGCGTATCGCCTCCTTCGCTGCGCCAGCTTGGTCCTCTGGGACGTGGTGCATCGTGAAGAGGGAGGGCTGCGGAGCACTCGTCAGTGGATCTGCGAAGGACACGGTGTGTCGAGTGGTGTTCTCCTCCTCCGCGACCAGAGTCTCAGGCACCGTCACATCCTGGGTCACCCTGCTGGCAGACGCTTTCCTACTCCTTCTGTACTTCAGCGGTTCCTCATCTTCATCATCATCAGGGAGAGTGATAACAACATTGGATGGAGCTACAGAAAAGAATCAGGATTAGATCATGAGTCAGTCGACTAAAGACGGTGTTAAGAGTATAGTACCAGGTTTTGAGGTTGCTGCGTCCTCCATCTCATGGTCGTCAGCCCGGGCCGAGGTCTCAGAAGTAGCAGCACTGCAACTCCAAAGAGTCAGTCGACTAACTCCAGCGCCAACCAGAGATAAAGTTCACACAAAACAAGAAGACTTAAGCAACACGATTACCCTGATATGGTGGGGATGGACACCTTCATCTTCGGCAGGTGCTTGGTCGGCTTCGACGGGGCCGCCCTGGGCTGCTTCGACGCCTTTTCAGTCGGCGCCGGAGAGGTGGTCCGAGGGCGCTTGGTCGACTGTGTAACAGTCGCAACCCCCTCGCCGCGTTCGGTCGCAGGGTCATGGACAAGTTTCGACCGCCTTTCCGAGCGCGGTGGTGCGACCTCCTCCTCCTCCTCCTCTCCTCGTCCTCATCGTCATCATCATCATCGTCATCATCATCATCATCAGCCTCAGCGGCGTCCGAGTCCCACTCCTCCTCCTGGCTCTCGCCCCCGCTCGCTTCTCCCTCCTCGGTCGGAGCCTGTGCTCCATTGGGCATCGAGTACAGCTCAGTGAGGGCCTGATAGACATCAAGACAAAGATCAGTCGACCGATCAGCAGAGAAAACAGAAATAAATGTGACGAGAATACAATGGGAAGTGGAGCAGACATACCTTGTTTGGATCACTGTGGCAGTCGAGTGGAGGAATCCTTCTGGCTCCGCGAGGGTTATCTTTGTTCCCAGTAACAGCGGCCATCCACCTTTCCAGAGTGGTATCGTCGACTGTTTCTGGATTGACCCGAGTCACATCCTCAGTCCCGCAGTACAACCACATGCAATGGCTCCGGAACTGAAGAGGCTGGATTCGACGCCTAAGGAAAACCTCCAGGAGATCCATACCCGTCACTCCCTCCCGAACCAACTGAACTACGCGCTCCATCAGCATCTTCACGTCAGCTTTCTCCTCCGGAATCAACTTCAGAGAGGAGGGCTTGTTCACTCGGTCCATGGTAAATTGAGGGAGTCCACTCGACTGCCCCGGCGTCGACTGATCCTGGCAGTAGAACCAGGTCGACTGCCAGCCTCTGACTGACTCGGGAAATGTCATGGCTGGGAAGGTGCTCTTGTTCCTCACCTGGATCCCCAGACCTCCACACATTTGGACAACTCGGGTTCTTTCGTCGCCTGGGCTCGCCTTCTTCACGGTTTGAGAGCGACACGTGAATATGTGCTTGAACAAGCCCCAATGCGGTCGACAGCCCAGAAAACTCTCACACATGGACACAAACGCGGCAAGATAGGCGATAGAATTCGGGGTGAAGTGGTGGAGTTGCGCTCCAAAGAAGTTCAAGAAACCACAGAAGAAAATGCTCGGCGGCAAAGAGAATCCGCGGTCGACATGGGTAGCCAGAAGCACGCACTCACCCTCTTCCGGCTGGGGCTGCCACTCTTTCCCCGGAAGCCTCGCAGCTCCATGAGGGATCAGGCCCTCGTTGGCCATGTCGAGGAGATCCTTCTCCGTGATGGTCGACTGGATCCAATCTCCCTAGACCCAGCCTTTCGGCAGGCGAGATCTAGACGAAGACC
Organism: Triticum aestivum; assembly: GCF_018294505.1. Lineage (NCBI taxonomy): Eukaryota > Viridiplantae > Streptophyta > Magnoliopsida > Poales > Poaceae > Triticum > Triticum aestivum. The sequence goes on along the minus strand of NC_057795.1, from coordinate 452,063,259 downwards.
CGCCGCGGTTGGTGGATCTCCCCTTCGCCTTCTCCGTCGCCGACGCCTTCTTCGCGCGCTCCAGCGCCGCCGTCTTCTCCTTGACCATGGCTACCGGCGAGGCGCGTGAGGAGAAGTTGTGCGGAGGCGAGAGCGTGCGCGTTGGGCGGAGACGAAGGGAGCAGAGAGAGAATGCTGAGGCACTGTTCAAAAAACCCTCGCCGGGCGCATTTATAAGATCCCTTCCGAGTGGATGACAGGTGGGCCCGGTCGATCTAATCATATCCTGTAACAGTTGCGCAAGCGTGATACGTGGCGAAAAAAGCGGCGCGGGAATCGAGGCGTCTATGCCCCGTCCCATCCGAGCGCCGCGGTCCGCTCCGCTTCGCGCGCTCCCCCAAATTCCGTATCCCGCGGAATCCGCGGACGGCAGATCAGTCTGCCAGACGCGGGATTTCCTGCGATCCGTCGCTCGGAAATCAGCGAAGTCCAAAAAGATCACTCGACGAAGAAGAAGAATGGATCGAGTCGACTGAAGAAAAGTTGTTCACTATCAACAGAGAGAATTTTTTGGTTCAAAAACAACGCACAACCAGTATGCAAAAGCTAATCGGAAACAACATCAACTCCTTCATCACTCAAGCCTCAATCCATTCGGGGGCTAATGATGGAGTCACGTACCTAGGGTAGGGTCACAGACCTGATCTAAGTACCCTGCCCGAGGACACCCTTAGAAGAGATCACCTTCCAGTCGACCTACGAGGGACTCACTCGACTGACTTGAAGGACTCGACCACGAAGACTCACTCGACCACCAGAAGGTCAAGAGGCACTCTGCACTGCAACGGCCTGTAATTAAGTAGACTTTATGATAGTAAAGACACTTTATGTGGGCCGTTACCTGTAACGCCCCGGACTTAATACACCTTAAACCCTTCATTACGTGGGCTGGCTGGGGTCCTGGCGCACTCTATATAAGCCACCCCCCTCCACAGGCAAAAGGGTTCGGCACCTTGTAATCCATATACACATAATCCACTCGACCGCCTCCGGGCTCCGAGACGTAGGGCTTTTACTTCCTCCGAGAAGGGCCTAAACTCGTACATCTCTTGTGTTTACAACCTCTCCATAGCTAGGACCTTGCCTCTCCATACCTACCCCCCACTCTACCGTCAGACTTAGAACCACGACGGTGATCAATCCATCCCGCGCCCAAATCATTACCTTGTATATAGTTTAGTGAATCTTGTATTCTAACGCTCGGTCATCCTCACAAGCATTGTAGAATTTGTCTTGTCGATGAACCAAGTTCGGATAAATCCATTGATTCTGCAAGCCAAACGAACATATATCATTTCTTCACATCTCTCAGGTTTTGCGTAAACTCCTATAAGATCGTCTGTTGATAAAGTCTTATCTTCTTCCAGGGTTTTTTCCTTCTACAAGAATGTGCTTGCTTCTTGGCAGGTCCTGGAGCCTGGGGGTTATGGGCTCACCTCATCACTTTTATAGCTTCAACTCATCCTGGGGTTATAATTGCTCCATATTACCAACATTATACCTCCTTCATACCCAATAGTACTTCATCCCTTCATATTCTTGGGGTATCCCACATATCAAGATAAAACTCATACTTATTTTGTCTGTAGTCCACTCCATGGAATATCATTATCTTTTCTAGGGATCAAGGGTTCTCACAGGGTACTACCACCCTTGGAATTGCACAAATTCTTCCATAGACCATATTTCTCATATCCTCGAAAATGGTCAAAATCTTTCTTCATAGAGTAACAACTCGTAAAATTCAACGTATGAAACCATGACACATGAACTTTATTGATTTCATGAATTTATTGCAATCTCTTGCATTTCCATTACATGGCTCAACTCAACACCTCAATAAAAAATTGTTCCCACTACTACTACTATATTTCTCACAGACTCAACTATTTAACACGAATATCCTCATTGGGACAATCTCTGGCAAAGTGCCCTGCTTCATTACAGTGGAAACATATTACTTCTGAAAAGTCTCGAGGTTTCCTTGTGATTACATAGCCTCCTTGGGTCCGTGTCTTCCCTCTTGGGCAACCACTGAAGTAGTGTCCTGAATCTTTGTACCTGAAACATGTGATATGACTCAGGTCCTTCTTTGTAGAAATTGGGTTGTTCCTGGAATCCATTCTATTTCTCTTCCTGGACTTTTCCATGCCAATTAGGGCTTCTATTTCCTATGGGTCATACTCTACTTCCACTGTCGAGAATGCTACTAGATCCCCCTTCAGACAATTCTGGGAGATGTGTTCTTCTTCTCCACATGAATAGCAAGACTTGCTGCAGGGTTTAATTGGGTCTTCTTTGGGGGTGTCCTCCACCTCTTCCTTCATCACGGGTTCTTCTAAAATTTCCATGAGGGCTCCTTTCATTGCTTCCTTCTTCTGCTGGATGGTTCTTTGTACCATGGTGTAAAAGTGACACTAAGCAGGGTAGTGGGTAGTCCCTTCACACAAGAAACAAGTAATCTGCCTAGTTGGGCATTCTTCAGTTGGGTGACTTTCTTCACAATGAGGGCATTCATCCTCGTGTTCTTTATGGTTGTGTCCTATTGCTCCACAAAGCTTGCATGCACAACGTTTCTTCATATCATTTCCATAAGGCTTCACCTTCTAGGACATAAGCACAGACTTTAGCAGAGTCAACTTAAATTCTTCCCAAGTGGTCACTCTTTGCCATCCATTGATGGTTTGGTACATCCTCCACCAAGTAGCAACACCTCTTTCAAAGCATTGAAGAGCATGTTGGGCCATATCCTTTCTGGCTATAATGTTATTCTTCATGTGATCTACATGTTCTGAATCCATTGGTCTGTTTCCAATTGTGTCATCGGTCTAGAAAATATGGGTTCATCTACATTCATCCTCTATTGGTTCCAAGGATTTTGGGGTGAGATAAGAGAGACGGAGAGGGATACACACAATACAAACAATAGTTTTGAAGAGACAGATTTTTTTGTGGCTGACGAAAAAACATCAAACAAATGACAGCTCACAATCGTCGCATCTAACGTAACTATATAATAGGGGTTTGGTCTTCTAAAGTGTCAATAAATCTTCAAAGTCACTAAACTCTTCAAGTTTGTTCATGTCTCTGATGGCTTCTTCTGATCGTGCTTGCTGATCTTCTCAAATTCTTCTGTCAGGTTGTTTCTGTTGACGTTAAGTCTCTCGTGGTGTCCTTTAATATTTCTGGAGTTGCATTCCAAACTTATGGGTTTCAACATCCTTGGCATGAACCATGGTCCTACTATCCTTCAGTTCCTGATGAATCTCCGGTGCCTCGAGGTTTTGCTCCTCCAGCTTGGCTACTTTTAGCTTCTGGGTCCTGAGTTCTTCATGAAATGCTTCCTTGTCAAATACGGCTTCCTAAAGGTCCATCTTAAAATTCTTGAGGTAATACTCCAGATCCTGGTGATACACCAGCCTAGGTTAAAACTTCATCTTTTGTTGATAGGTGCTCCATTAGCCCTTTTGTCATCCAATCTTTTCGAAGAAATGCATGCTCAATCAGCACGGTGACAATAGCATAAGTTGGCGATAACATCATGGATAGTCGTGTTTTTGCCCATGTCATTGCCATGAGATATCATTCCATAGTTAATATCTCCTGCCTTAGGGTTTTCTTGACAAAAAAATTGGGTTTTAACGCTCCATGTTCTGGTCTCTCTGCGACACACCTTGATCTCGGGTATTGACAGCTTCAATAGTCTTGACAAGTTCCATAAGGGTAACCTTCCTACATCATACCAATCTGAAAAATTCTTCAAAGTCTTCAAATTCTCCTAGTCTTCGGAGTCTTCAACAGTTGTAGTTTCCATTATTATAATGCATGGTAAAATTCTCTTCATTCCGAAGTGGTCTTAGTTGTCTGATATCTTGTACTTCTTGGAGTGGTCTCATCAGTCGAATCTTCGTGTGGTCAAAAGGGGAAAGGGGTATAGTCTAACTAAAAGGGAATATTTGATAAAGCTCAGAAAAGAAGAGAGCTAGAAGATCTTTTGAAAGTAAAGTTTTAGAGAAAATCTTTCCTATGGGCTTACCAGTTTCTAGGGTCACGCCCTACAGTCAACATGTGCTCTGATACCATCTTGTAGCGACCCAACCCAAATGGATCAAGTCCCTGTGCTCAAGTGTCATCCCTGGATCGGTATGCTGACACACACAGTACTCGAGGATTTATAACAGAGTACAACCACATGTAAAGTAACGAAAATACTATTACCTCAATCCATATAGCAGAAGTAACATCAAAGTTGTGGAGTCCCCAACAACACCAATGGCAAAGTCGAGTGTAGACATCGTAACCCTAATGTATCACTTACTCGTAGTAAGATTCCTGCAACATGAGACGTTGCAGCCATGTAGGTCAGTACATTGAATGTACTGGCAAATTCACACCACAGAGTAATGATGAACAACAACTATCACTACATGCATATTTGGCTGGTGGTGGTTCTAAGTTTAATTTTGCATAAAACTGATTTTTCCCTACAACAAAGGAATAAATTTTATTTACTACTCCCAAGTTGACCAATATTTGAGAAGGTTCCCCCAACTCAAACCCCAATTAAGAATCATCATTAAACCCAATTCAATTAAATTAAGAGTGATGAGATCAACAATAATATCCAATTCCGGATACTCAAGATGTCCATAACCGGGGACACGGCTAATCATGATTAGTTTGTACACTCTGCAGAGGTTGCACACTTTTCCCCACAAGATTCGATCGCCTCCCTTGAAGTCCTCGCACTGCCTGGTGTTTGAGAACGGGATGACTGAGACATAGTCTTTTGGAAGCATTTAATCTCTACTCTGGGCGGACCGATACACCTACAATCCCCCTACATCTGCTAGTCCACCTCTTCAAGAGATCGCACAACCTACTCAACTATGCCAGAGCCCATAATGACTTGTGGTTGCACATGGAAGTTTCTAGACATGAAATATCATATGATCCTTTTGAGTCTGGGTGGCATTCCATAGGATGATCACACGGGTACCCCGAGATCTCCTAGGACAACACTGAATTCCCTAGGTGCCCGGGCAAGCCACTGGTATATCCCCAGGGTGCTCCAACCATTCGAGGCAGATGTGTGTTAAAGTAGCCACCTTAAGTTTCCCCTAGTTATTATCTCTCATAACTTGCATGATTCTCACATACCAATCCACGTCTACAAGCATGGCTAAGCGATAAGAGCATCACATAAATTCCCGAGGTGAATCAAAGGTAATAGGTTCCTACCTTATCACTACATAGCAATGCCCCAATTCCCAATCCTACTCATGCAGTCTTTGAGGGTGAAACTAATGCATAGTAAAAAACTGGGCATTGAAAAAATATGATCAAAGTGTGAGCTTGCTTCGTACTGTTGATGAAGATCCTTCGCACTCATAACTCTTGATAGTTCTACTCATCACACTCCGTTCAATCTATCGTGAGCAAGCAATTACATACATAAGCACTCAAGCAAAAGATGCAAAGGGAAATCGAGGAAAGATCCAAATAAAACTCGGAAACAAGCAAATAACGAATGTAAACAGAAAACACGCTTTAACATCATTATATTTATGTGGATGTGATCTTAACAGTAGGTACATTTGATTAGCTACGATTTGCAAAAAGAATCAACTCAAACGGAGTTACGAAACTCAAGAAACATATGAAACAAGATCAAATACTAATCTAAACTAAACTCAAATTTTAAATTGTCAAAAACATGTTCAAGATGGTTTACTGGACCGAGGGGATCGTTACGAAGATTTAGGCGTTGGTTTGATCGAAACGGAGGTACAAATAAAAAAATATGATCAAAAGAAGTTTGAGTATGAATCTGAACAAATTTCGATATTTGAAAGTTGCAAAAAGTTTATTTGATAGATTCACTAGATAGGTGGAATCAAGATGAAAATATTGGCGTTGTTTTCGTCTAATTTGGTTGAGTGAGTAAAAAGTTATGGCTATTTGAAAAATCAGGGTCAGGCTGTTTTACGAAATAAAAAGAGTTATGGCTAAAAGAATTCTAGTCTTAAAATGTAAATACAGAGACTAATTTATAAATCTAATTATTTTACGTACACTAGTCTAAAAATAATAATCTATGGAAGTATAAAAAAATCGAAGAAAGGTACCTTTAAAATAGAGAAAAGACGACTTCGAAGAAAGGAGGCAACTTCTAGAAGTCCCGCCGGAGAGAAGAGATATATTTTCAGCTAGTCAAACCAAAATATTGATTTAACCCGCATTGGATGATTTTTGGAGGCTCTACGGGTCTATATTTATAGGTGGAAAAGAGGTTTATAGGTCAAAGGCTAGGCAATATGGGACTAAACATAGACGAAAAGATAGAAAAGATAAAAAAACGCACGGGTTCGGCCGGCCGGCGCACGCGCGGTGCAATTTTTTTTAAGAAAAAGAAATATTTCTGAAAATAATATTTTTTTCCCAAGCATAACCAAAAATAAATAAAAAAGGTTACAGGCCTCTCTGCTCACTATGTTGCGCATGTGGGCGTCGGATAGTTATGGGCTACACATAGAGTTTCTTTTTTAAAAATAAAAACAAAAAAGGAAAAGCTGAATAAGGAAAAATAAAAATAAAATTGCACATAGGCATATCATATATCAAAAATTCTAGAAAAGATTTTCTGAAACATGAACATATTTTTAGTGGCAAATAAATTCCACAAAATTCATATAAACTAAACAGTGCTACGGTTGCAATAAAACCCAATAAAAATCATTTCTAAAATACCAAAATGATTTCAAATTTATTTTTCTCCAATTTTCTAATGTAGGGAATCATTTTATGCTATTTTCCATATATTTTATATTTTGGAGCAAAATAATTTCAATACAGCCCAAATAACTCCAAATTGAAAATAATTTCAAGGGGACTTTAAATTTGATTCGTTTAAACTTCCAACTCATATTTCATATGATTTGAAGAAGTCATTTAATCTTCTCTCATGAAAATCATTGAGTTGCATAAAGTTTCTGAATTGGAAATATTTCAAATTGAAATTCAAATCTTTTCAAAACCTTTTTCATTTATAATGGAAGAAGTCATGTCATCTTCCCTCTAGGGTTTTGTATTTGAAAAGAATTTGAATTCATGGAGATCATAAATGCAAGGTGAAAGTTTGGGAAAGTCATTTCATTCCCTGTCATTTAACTTTCAAAAAGTTTCAAATTTCAGTCAATTTCACACAAACAACCACGCCACAATCAAACAAACAAACAAAACTATTTATTTAATATAACATTCCAAAATTTAGAATTTTGGGATGTTACACTTCGATTTCTACTACACAACCTTCTTCTTGTAGACGTTGTTGGGCCTCCAAGTGCAAAGGTTTGTAGGACAGTAGCAAATTTCCCTCAAGTGGATGACCTAAGGTTTATCAATCCATAGAAGGCGTAGGATGAAGATGGTCTCTCTCAAGCAACCCTGCAACCAAATAACAAAGAGTCTCTTGTGTCCCCAACACACCCAATACAATAGTAAATTGTATAGGTGCACTAGTTCGGTGAAGAGATGGTGATACAAGTGCAATATGGATGATAGATATGAGTATTTGTAATCTGTAATTATAAAAAACAGCAAGGTAACGAGTGGTAAAAGTGAGCGTAAACGGTATTGCAATGGTAGGAAACAAGGCCTAAGGTTCATACTTTCACTAGTGCAAGTTCTCTCAACATTAATAACATAGATAGATCATATAACAATCCCTCAACATGCAACAAAGAGTCACTCCAAAGACACTAATAGCAGAGAATAAACGAAGAGATTATGGTAGGGTTCGAAACCACCTCAAAGTTATTCTTTGTATTCTATCTATTCAAGAGTCCGTAGTAAAATAACACGAAGCTATTCTTTCCGTTCAATCTATCATAGAGTTCATACTAGAATAACACCTTAAGAAACAAATCCACCAAAACCCTAATGTCACCTAGATACTCCATTGTCACCTCAAGTATCCGTGGGCATGATTATACGATATGCATCACACAATCTCAGGTTCATCTATTCAACCAACACAAAGTACTTCAAAGAGTGCCCCAAAGTTTCTACTGGAGAGTCAAGACGAAAATGTGTGCCAACCCCTATGCATAGGTTCATGGGCGGAACCCGCAAGTTGATCACCAAAACATACATCAAGTGGATCACGTGAATATCCCATTGTCACCACAGATAAGCATGGCAAGACATACATCAAGTGTTCTCAAGTCCTTAAAAGACTCAATCCGATAAGATAACTTCAAAGGAAAAACTCAATTCATCACAAGAGAGTAGGGGGGGGAGAAACATCATAAGATCCAACTATAATAGCAAAGCTCGCGATACATCCAGATCGTGCCATAGAGAGAACACGAGAGAGAGAGAGAGAGAGAGAGAGAGATCAAACACATAGCTACTGGTACATACCCTCGGCCCCGAGGGTGAACTACTCCCTCCTCCTAATGAAGAGCGTCGGGGTGATGAAGATGGCCACCGGTGAGGGATCCCCCCTCCGGCAGGGTGCCGGAACGGGCTCCCGAGAGGTTTTTGGTGGCTACAGAGGCTTGCGGCGGCGGAACTCCTGATCTATCTTCTGTCTCGATGGTTTTAGGGTATATGGGAATATATAGGTGAAAGAAGTCGGTCGGGGGAGCCTTGTGGGGCCCACGAGGGTGGAGGGCGCGCCCAGGGGGGTGAGGACGCCCCCCTATCTCGTGGCTTCCTCGACGCTTCCCTGGCTTGTAATCCAAGTCTCCTAGATCATGTTCGTTCCAAAAATCACGCTCCTGAAGGTTTCATTCCGTTTGTACTCTGTTTGATATCCCTTTTCTTCGAAACACTGAAATAGGCAATAAAACAGCAATATGGGCCGGGCCTCCGGTTAATAGGTTAGTCCCAAAAGTAATATAAAAGTGTATAATAAAGCATGTAATCATTCAAAACAGATAGTATAATAGCATGAATGCTTCATAAATTATAGATACGTTGGAGATGTATCAGCATCCCCAAGCTTAATTCCTGCTCGTCCTCGAGTAGGTAAATGATAAAAGAAAGAATTTATGAAGTGTGAATGCTAGATGGTGCACAAGTTTGATCAATGATAATTTCAATCACCTTTTCTAGCATGATTATATGTCATAACAGTAGTTCATCTCATAAAACTTCTCATGATCAAGTAACAAGCTATTCACATGTTAAAGCATAGACCATAAACTTTCTAGCAAACTAGCAAACTTCATTCTTAGTCATCAAACAATTGAAATTCATCTTATTTTTAGGAAGGGTCTATGTCAGAGCTTTGATTTAGCAAACTCCACATACTCAACTATCATATAGTCTTCTACAATTGCTAACACTCACGCAATACTTATGGTTATGAAGTTTTAATCGAACACTGAGAAAGATAGGGGCTTATAGTGTTGCCTCCCAACGTATTCACCTTTGGGTGATGTCAACAATAATAGTTCATGCTAACTTACATCCAATTGGATATATATATATATCAGGATCTTTCCAACACGAGGTGCTTGCCAAAGGATAAAATGAAAAAGGGAAAGGTGAAGATCACCTTGACTCTTGCATAAAGTAAAAGACATGAAGTAAAAGATAGGCCCTTCGCAGAGGAAAGCTGAGGTTGTCATGCACTTTTATGGTTGGATGCACAAAATCTTAAGGCAAAAGAACATCACTTTATATTGCCACTTGTATATGGACCTTTATTATGCAGTCCGTCGCTTTTATTGCTTGCATAACAAGATCGTATAAAGCTTATTTTCTTCACACTAACAAGTCATACATATTTAGAGATAAATTTTTTATTGCATGCACCGATGACAACTTACTTGAAGGATCTTACTCAATCCATAGGTAGGTATGGTGGACTCTCATGCCAAAACTAGGTTAAGGGATATTTGGAAGCACAAGTAGTATCTCTACTTGGTGCAAGGAATTTTGGCTAGCATGAGGGGGAAAGGCAAGCTCAATATGTTTGAATGATCCATGACAATTTACTTTAACTGAGATGTGAGAAAACATAACCCATTACGTTGTCTTCTTTGTCCAACATCAACTCTTTAGCATGTCATACTTAATGAGTGCCCACTATTATAAAAGATGTCTAAGATAATATATTTATATGTGGAATCTCTCTTCCTTCAATATTCTTTCATGAATTGTTCAAATGACCAATACAATGCTTGCTAACCTTAAATAAATTTACTACCTCTACTTCTTAGATGTAAAGTCATTACTCCCAACGGGGTAAGCATGTGAAACATATATAATTTCAGATTTATGACATTCAACTCATTCAACCATTTACTCATAGGATATAAGTGAAGCACACAAGTAAATGACAAACTACTCCAAAAAGATATAAGTTAAGATCAATGAGTAGTTAAATAATTATGTAACTATGTGAACACTCTCTCTCATTTAAGAATTTCAGATATTGGTATTTTATTCAAACATCAAGCAAAGAAAAATAAAATGACATTGCAAGGATAGCACAACTCATGTGAAGAAGCAAAAACTTAGGTTCAATCGATACTAACCGATAGTTGTTGAAGAAGAAAGGTGGGATGCCTACCAGGGCATCCCCAAGCTTAGATGCTTGAGACTTCTTGAAATATTATCTTGGGGTGCCTTGGGAATCCCCAAGCTTGAACTTTTGTGACTCCTTAATTCCTCTCATATCATGGTTTCTCTTTTTATCAAAAGCTTCATCCACACCAAACTCAACAAGAACTCGTGAGATAGGTTAGTATAAACCAATGCAAAACCTTATCATTTTCTACTGTAACAATTCACTAAAATTATTATTAAACATTGCATACTAAATGTCTCTGCATATTTAATACTTCTATCCTCAAATAGAATCTAAACAAGCAAACATATGCAAACAATGCAAACATAACAACAATCTGCCAAAACAGTATAGTCTGTAAAGAATGCAAGAGTATCAATACTTCTCTAACTCAAAAAATTATGAGAAAAATACTACGTTGTATAAGATTTATCAGAGCTCATTATGCAAAAAGTTTCAACATTATACCATTCTCTTACTTTTCTAGGGAATTTTTGCAACAGCGGTAAACTTTCTGTTTTCAAACAGCAGCATGTATACTAGCAAAATAAGCATGGTAAAGGCTATCCTTGACTTTTTTATTGAAAATATAGATGCAAAACATTATTATAAATAACAGCAAGAAAATGTTAAAAAAATAAAATGACGCTCCAAGCAAAACACATATCATGTGGTGAATAAAAATATAGCTCCAAGTAAAGTTACCGATGAACGAAGACGAAAGAGGGGATGCCTTCCGGGGCATCCCCAAGCTTAGGCTTTTGGTTATCCTTGAATATCTTAGGGTTCCATGGGCATACCCAAGCTTAGGCTCTTGCCACTCCTTATTCCATAGTCCATCGAATCTTTACCCAAAACTTGAAAACTTCAACCACACAAAACTCAACACAAAACTCGTAAGCTCCGTCAGTATAAGAGAATAAAACCACCACTTAGGTACTGTAATGAACTCATTATAAATTCATATTTGTGTTAAACCTACTGTATTCCAACTTCTCTATGGTTCATACCCTCCGATACTACTCATAGATTCATCAAAAAAAGCAAACAACACAATGAAAACAGAATCTGTCAAAAACAGAACAGTCTGTAGTAATCTGTATCAAATGTATACTTATGTAACTCCAACAATTCTGAAATAAATTGGTGGACCTGAGGAATTTTTCTATTAATCATATGCAAAAATAATCAACCTAAAATCACTCTCCAGTAAAAAATGGCAGCTAATCTCATGAGCGCAAAAGTTTCTGTTTTTTTACAGCAAGATCATAAAGACTTCACCCAAGTCTTCCCAAAGGTTCTACTTGGAACAAACACTAATTAAAACATAAAACCGCATCTAACCAGAGGTTAGATGAATTATTTATTACTAAACAGGAACAAAAATTAAGAAACAAAAATAAAGTTGGGTTGCCTCCCAACAAGCGCTATCGTTAACACCCCTAGCTAGGCATGATGAAATGATGCTCACATAAAAGATAAGAATTGAGACATAAAGAGAGCATCATGAAGAATATTACTAGAACATTTAAGTCTAACCCAATTCCTATGCATAGGGATTTTGTGAGCAAACAACTTATGGGAACAATAATCAACTAGCATAGGAAGGCGAAACAAGATAGCTTCAAGATTTTCAACACATAGAGAGGAAACTTGATATTATTGCAATTCCTAAAAGCATATGTTCCTCCCTCATAATAATTTTCAGTATCATCATGAATGAATTCAACAATATAACCAGCACCTAAAGCATTATTTTCATGATCTACAAGCATAAAAATTTTCTACTCTCCACATAAGCAAAATTCTTCTTATCAATAGTAGTGGGAGCAAAGCAACAAAATAACTATCATGTGAGGCATAATCCAATTGAAAACTAAAATCATGATGACAAGTTTCATGGTTATCATTATTCTCAATATCATACAAGTCATCACAACAATCATCATATATAGCAATTTTGTTCTCATAATCAATTGGAACCTCTTCCGAAATAGTGGAATCATCACTAAATAAAGTTGACACTCTTCCAAATCCACTTTCATATTCATCACAATAAGATTCAACATCCTCCAAAATAGTGGGATCATTACTTCCTAAAGTTGACACTCTTACAAACCCACTTTAATCAATATAATCATCATAAATAGGAGGCATGCTTTCATCATAATAAATATTCTCATCAAAACTTGGGGGACTAAAAATATCATATTCATCAAACATAGCTTCCCCAAGCTTGTGGCTTTGCATATCATTAGCATCATGGATATTCAAGGAATTCATACTAACAACATTGCAATCATGCTCATCATTCAAAGATTTAGTATCAAACATTCTATAGATTTTTTCTTCTAGCACTTGAGCACAATTTTCCTTTTCATCATACTCACGAAAGATATTAAAAAGATGAAGCGTAAGAGGCAAACTCAATTCCATTTTTTTAGTTTTTCTTTTATAAACTAAACTAGTGATAAAATAAGAAACAAAAAGATTCGATTGCAAGATCTAAAGATATACCTTCAAGCACTCACCTCCCCGGCAATGGCGCCAGAAAAGAGCTTGATGTCTACTACACAACCTTCTTCTTGTAGACGTTGTTGGGCCTCCAAGTGCAGAGGTTTGTAGGACAGTAGCAAATTTCCCTCAAGTGGATGACCTAAGGTTTATCAATCCGTAGGAGGCGTAGGATGAAGATGGTCTCTCTCAAGCAACCCTGCAACCAAATAACAAAGAGTCTCTTGTGTCCCCAACACACCCAATACAATAGTAAATTGTATAGGTGCACTAGTTCGGCGAAGAGATGGTGATACAAGTGCAATATGGATGATAGATATGAGTATTTGTAATCTGAAATTATAAAAACAGCAAGGTAACAAATGGTAAAAGTGAGCTTAAACGGTATTGCAATTGTAGGAAACAAGGCCTAAGGTTCATACTTTAACTAGTGCAAGTTCTCTCAACAATAATAACATAGATAGCTCATATAACAATCCCTCAACATGCAACAAAGAGTCACTCCAAAGCCAGTAATAGCGGAGAAAAAACGAAGAGATTATGGTAGGGTACGAAACCACCTCAAAGTTATCCTTTCTGTTTATCTATTCAAGAGTCCGCAGTAAAATAACACGAAGCTATTCTTTCCGTTCAATCTATCATACTAGAATAACACCTTAAGACACAAATCAACCAAAACCCTAATGTCACCTAGATACTCCATTGTCACCTCAAGTATTTGTGGGCATGATTATACGATATGCATCACACAATCTTAGATTCATCTATTCAACCAACACAAAGTACTTCAAAGAGTGCCCCAAAGTTCCTACCGGAGAGTCAAGACGAAAACTTGTGCCAACCCCTATGCATAGGTTCATGGGCGGAACCCGTAAGTTGATCACCAAAACATACATCAAGTGGATCGCGTGAATATCCCATTGTCACCACAGATAAGCACGGCAAGACATACATCAAGTGTTCCAAATCCTTAAAGACTCAATCCGATAAGATAACTTCAAAGGAAAAACTCAATTCATCACAAGAGAGTAGAGGGGGGAGAAACATCATAAGATCCAACTATAATAGCAAAGCTCGTGATACATCAAGATCATGCCATCGAGAGAACATGAGAGAGAGAGAGAGAGAGAGAGAGAGAGATCAAACACATAGCTACTGGTACATACCCTCAGCCCTGAGGGTGAACTGCTCCCTCCTCATCATGGAGAGCGCCGGGATGATGAAGATGGCCACCGGTGAGGGATCCCCCTCCGGCAGGGTGCCGGAACAGGCTCCCGAGAGGTTTTTGGTGGCTACAGAGGCTTGCGGCGGCGGAACTCCCGATCTATCTTCTGTCCTGATGGTTTTAGGGTATATGGGAATATATAGGAGAAAGAAGTCAGTCGGGGGAGCCTCGAGGGGCCCACGAGGGTGGAGGGCATGCCCATGGGAGGTGGGCGCACCCCCCTATCTCATGGCTTCCTCGACGCTTCCCTGGCTCGCACTCCAAGTCTCCTGGATCATGTTCATTCCAAAAATCACGCTCCCGAAGGTTTCATTCCATTTGGACTCCGTTTGATATCCCTTTTCTTCAAAACACTGAAATAGACAATAAAACAGCAATATGGGTTGGGCCTCCGGTTAATAGGTTAGTCCCAAAAGTAATATAAAAGTGTATAATAAAGCCCGTAACCATTCAAAACAGATAGTATAATAGCATGAATGCTTCATAAATTATAGATACATTGGAGATGTATCACACTTTCCTTCTCCAATTTGGCCAGCCCATATGGGGGGGCGCACCAGCCCCTTTGTGGCTGGTGCGTTTCCCCTCTTGGCCCATAAGGCCCATGTCTTTTTGCCGGCGGTGCCCAGAACCCCTTCCGGTGACCCGATAAGTACCTGGTGCTTCCCAAAACACTTCGGTGTCCGAATACCATCGTCATATATATCAATCTTTACCTATCGACCATTTCGCAACTCCTCGTCATGTCTGTGATCTCATCCGGGACTCCGAACAACATTCGGTCAACAAATCATATAACTCATATAATACAATATCGTCATCGAATGTTAAGCGTGCGGACCCTACGGTTCGATAACTATGTAGACATAACCGAGACACTTCTCCGGTCAATAACCAATAGCGGAATATGGATGCTCATATTGGCTCCCGCATATTCTACGAAAATCTTTATCGGTCGAACCATTATGACAACAAATGTTATTCCCTTTGTCATCGGTATGTTACTTGCCCGAGATTCGGTCGTCGGTATCTTCATACATAGTTCAATCTCGTTACCAGCAAGTCTCTTTACTCGTTCCGTATTACATCACATTGCAACTAACTCATTAGTCACTTTGCTTGCAAGGCTTCTTATAATGTATATTACCGAGAGGGCCGAGAGATACCTCTCTGATACTTTGGAGTGATAAATCCTAATCTCGATCTATGCCAACCCAACAAACAACTTTGGAGATACCTGTAGAGCATCTTTATAATCACCCAGTTACGTTGTGACGTTTGATAGCACACAAGGCATTCCTCCGGTTTCCGGGAGTTGCATAATCTCATAGTCGAAGGAACATGTGTTTGACATGAAGAAAGCAACAGCAATAAAACTGAACGATCATAATGCTAAGCTAAAGGATGGGTCTTGTTCATCACATCATTCTCCTAATGATGTGATCCCGGTCTTCAAATGACAACACATGTCTATGGTTTGGAAACTTTACCATCTTTTGTTAACGAGTTGGTCTAGTAGAGGCTTACTAGGGACACGGTGTTTTGTCTATGTATCCACACATGTATCAAGTTTCCGTTTAATACAATTATAGCATGAATAATAAACATTTATCATGATATAAGGAAATATAAAATAACAACTTTATTATTGCCTCTAGGGCATATTTCCTTCAGTCTCCCACTTGCACTAGAGTCAATAATATAGTTCACATTGCCATGTTATTGAACACTAATAGTTCACATCTTTATGTGATTAACACCCATAGTTCACATCGCCACATGACCAACACTCAAAGGGTTTACTAGAGTCAATAATCTAGTTCACATCGCTATGTGATTAACACCTAAAGAGTACTAAGGTGTGATCATGTTTTGCTTGTGAGAGAAGTTTAGTCAATGGGTCTGCCATATTCAAATCTGTATGTATTTTGCAAATTTCTGTGTGTACAATGTTGTGCATGGAGCTACTCTAGATAATCGCTCCCACATTCAATATGTATCTAAATTGAGACTTAGAATCATCTAGATCAGTGTCAAAGCTTGCATCGACGTAACTCTTTACGACGAACTCTTTATCACCTCCATAACCGAGAAACATTTCCTTAGTCCTCTTTAAGGTACCTAAGGATAATTTTGACCATTGTCCAGTGATCACTCCTAGATCACTATTGTACTCGTTTGCCAAACTTGTAGCAAGGCACACAACTGGTCTGGTACACAGCATGGCACACTTTATAGAATCTATGGCTGAGGCATAGGGAATGACTTTCATTCTCTCTCTATCTTATGCCGTGGTCGGGCTTTGAGTCTTACTCAACTTTACACCTTGTAACACAGGCAAGAACCCTTTCTTTGACTGGTCGATTTTGAACTTCTTCAAAACTTTATCATGGTATGTGCTTTGTCAAAGTCCTATTAAGCGTCTTGATCTATCTCTATAGATCTTGATGACCAGTATGTAAGCAGCTTCATCGAGGTCTTTCATTAAAAAATTCTTATTCAAGTATCCTTTATGCTATCCAGAAATTATATATCATCTCCTATCAGCAATATGTCATCGACATATAATATCAGAAATGCTACGAAGCTCCCACTCACTTTCTTGTAAATACAGGCTTCACCGTAAGTATGTATACAACCATATGCTTTGATCACCTTATCAAAGCTTATATTCCTACTCCGAGATGCTTGCACCAGTCCATAGATGGATTGCTGGAGCTTGCACACCTTGTTAGCACCTTTAGGATCGACAAAACCTTCTGGTTGCATCATATACAACTCTTCTTAGAGATATCCATTTAAGGGATGTAGTTTTGACATCCATTTGCCAGATTTCATAAAATGTGGCAATTGCTAACATGATTCGGATGGACTTAAGCATCGCTATGTTTGAGAAAGTCTCATCATAGTCAACCCCTTGAACTTGTCGAAAACCTTTTGTGACAAGTCGAGCTTTGTAGACAGTAGCATTACCATCAGTGTCAGTCTTCTTCTTGAAGATCCATTTATTCTCTATGTCTTGCCGATCATCAGGCCAGTCCACCAAAGTCCACACTTTGTTCTCATATATGGATCCTATCTCAGATTTCATGGCCTCAAGCCATCTGTCGGAATCTGGGCTCATCATAGCTTCTTCATAGTTCGTAGGTTCGCCTTGGTCTAGTAACATGAATTCCAGGACAGGATTACCATACCACTCTGGTGTAGATCGTGCTCTGTTTGACCTATAAATTCAGTAGTAACTTGATCTGAAGGTTCATGATCATCATCTTTAGCTTCCTCTCTAGTTGGTGTAGGCATCACGGGAACAATCTTCTCTGGTGTACTACTTTCCAATTTGAGAGAAGGTTCATTTACCTCATCAAGTTCTACTTTCCTCCCACTCACTTCTTTCAAGAGAAACTCCTTCTCTAGAAAGGACCCATTCTCAGCAACAAAGATGTTGCCTTCGGGTCTGTGATGGAAGGTGTACCTAATTGTTTTCTTAGGGTATCATATGAAGACGCACTTCTCCGATTAGGGTTCGAGCTTATCAGGCTGAAGCATTACAAAAAAAATACACTTCTGTGATGATACGTGTTTGTCACAGTAGGTCGCGTTTTTTGTCATGCATGTACATCCATGACGATTTTATGACAGAATCAAGATAGCCATACCTGTGCTGTCGTAGGAGTGTTCCATGACATTACCAAAATTATCATCATGGAAGTGTCCACTTCCGTGACGATAAATCGCGCGTCACAGAAGTGCTTTCGTCAAGGGTGACCGACACGTGGCATCCACCATAACGGAACGCCGTTAAGCTATTGGGTCGGGTTTTGGATCCAATAACCCGTTAACAGCCCCGACCAATGGGGATTTTCCACGCGTAAAATCATCATTGGCTGGAGGAAACACGTGTCGACTCATCGTTGGGATAGATGTCATCCACTCATTGGATAGAAGGCGCCTATGATACGTCGACACGTGGCGCGACCCATCAAGTTTAAATGGGCCGGCCCAACTAAAGGCCCACAAGATTTTTGCAGACCATAATGGGCCGGCCCAGCTAAAGGCCAACGAGATTTTGCGGACCATTGGGCTGGCCCAGCTAAAGGCCCACAAGATTTCGCGGGCCATAGTGGGCCGGCCCAGGTAAAGTCCCACAAGATTTTTGTGTGCCATAATGGGTCGGCCCAGGTAAAGGCCCATAAAAAATTCTTGCGGATCATAATAGGCCGGCCCAGCTAAAGGCCCACGAGATTCCGTCAACACTAATGGGCTGGCCCAACTGTAGGCCCACAAGATTTTGAGGACCCTAGTAGGCCGGCCCATTAACTGGCTGCCATGTTTTGGGCCAAATGCCGGCCCATATTTGATCCGGTCCATTAATGGCCTGCCACGTTTCGGGCCTAATAATGGCCCATATGAGATTCGGCCCGTTAAAAGCCTCCCACGTTTTGGGCCAAATCACGGCCCAGATCAGGTCCGGCCCTTTAAGAGGCTTCGGCCTCAATTATGGCCCATATCAGATTCGGCCCGTTAACTGGACGCTATGCTTTTGGGCCCACTTGCAAAAGGCCCATTTAGTAAATCGGCCTGATATTAGTTTCGGCATGTTAAGGGCCCATTTAACATTTCGGCTCTATATTAATTTCGGCCTGTTAAAAGCCCGTCATATAGTTGGGCCTAACTACGGCCCGGTTTGCATCCGGCCTGCTTGCAGCCGATATCTGATTGGGCCAAACAAGGACCAAGACAATTTTGGCATGTTAAAAGCCCGTGATTTGATTGCACAATCATGGGCCGGGGTCCATTTCAGGCTGCTGCCGGCCCGTGAGCTGTTCGGCACGTTTCAGGCCCAACCTACTTCTCAGCCTCCTAAAAGTCCATTGAGTTTTCTTGCGAAAAGAGGGCTGGGGGTTACTCGGCCTATTAAAGGCCCGAATCTACTAGTGGGCCAGTTTGACGGGGCCCATGATGCGGATCATACATCGTGATTGCATGATGGCCAGATTATGTACCGTAATTTTACGGTTTTGCCGCTTTACTGCGAAGACAGGATATATATACAGTAAAATAATTGTAGCATCATGAATAAGAAAAAACCTAGACTATACAATAAAGAAATTACAGCATATTACATCCACTGGGCATCAAAGTTCGCCACTATGATAATAAAGCACAAGCAGACAGCAGATTACATACACTGGGCATCAAAGATCGCCATCAGTGCAAATAAACACGCCGACAAAATAATATACAAAACCAACAACACTTCAATAGAGTTCAAGAAAGGTTAGCCCTGGTGGCGACCTGCAGCGCAAGCACCTGAGCAAGATGATGAGACTACGCTTGTTCAACACTTATATCTTCCTCACTCTGAAAGATAAACAAGCTGACAGATGACAGGTTTTGCACATAAAAGTATCAGTGCTGACAATTCATCACATTTCTTACTGACAAATAAAGTGACACAGTTTAAAAATGCATTAACACAATATGGTATTGTTCAGGTCAAGACATGACAGGAAATGACATTGTGAAGGAGTTGGCAGCTTCACGACACCACTGGATTACAGATCAAGAACTCATAAGTATCAATGGTTAGTGTGCTATCAATTTATCCCATTTCAGATTGGCAAATAAAGAGACGGTTTAAATAATAGTAGAATGATATGACATTGTTCATAGTTAAGACATTGCAGAATATGACATTGTGCTATAGTGGGTAGGTTCACCACACCACTAGATTACGGATGAAGAACAGAAGCATACATGCAGTGCAAAAGAAGATCACTTGCTCTGTATAGTTTAATTTTCATAGTATGAAGAAGGAACTTGGTTGTACAACTGAAAACTTAAATTGAGAAGGACAAACTTTTGTTTATGAACTACTCCCTCCATTCCTAAATATAAGTCTTTTAGAGATTTCAATATGAACTACATACGGATGTATATAGACATAGTTTAGAGTGTAGATTCACTCGTTTTGTTCTGTATGTAGTCCATATTGAAATCTCTAGAAAGACTTATATTTAGGAACTAAGGGAGTACATAATAAACTTTAAACATGCAATTTGATGCAAACACCAAAAATAAACAGTTGTTGCATTCATGCCTAACCAAATATACACAACAAAGTTTGAAGGCTTGAGAAGGACAAACATACATTACTGGTGAAGACAGGCTCTATAAAGCCCTTGTCCATGCTGATGGGGGGGGCAATTCAAGAAGTTTACCACAGAATCTTCTTCATAAGATTGCCTTTATTCTACATTTTGTTAAGAGTATATATAGATGTGATAATATACGGAAAAATGGAGAATATTTAAGATAAGATGAAGAGTGATGCTACATAACCAAGTAGCTATAAATGTATGTGCAGCGATATAGGCAAAAGGCACAAGCCAAGAGCAATGCACAGCTAAACTTCTTCAGTACCAACCTTATGGTAAGAGTAAATATAGATCTGATGTGTAGAAAATGGAGGCAAAGGAAAATAAGCTGCAGAGTGATGGTACATGAACAACTACCTATCAATATAAGTACACCGATAAAGGACAGCATGTACTTACAAGAACAATGCAGAGCTAAAAAAATTTATTGGCATTGGATATATTCTACACTAATGTAACCATTCATACAGATCAGATAATTTGGAGCGAACAATTGATAAGCAAGCTATCATGCATACTGCTGTCACATAATGAACCAGGTATGTATGCAAGTACAGTGATACAGGACAACAGGTACTAACAAGAGCAAAGCAGCGGGCAGCATATTTGCGGTATCATGTCGTTCTTTTCAAACCAGAATTCTTCTTCGAGCAGATTTCCTGCAAAAAAGATCCGTAAAGCACATGCGGAAAAGTAGAAGTTCAAATTGTCATGTGATTTCATAGGCAGTACCTCATCCTGGGAACGAGACTAGTGCATAACAAGGTTTTTCCATTCAATATCTTCTAAATTTAGCATAAGAGACTTCACCGGAAATTCGTTTATAGACTTGCCATCAAAGTGTGATTTCCTCAGGTAACACCGATATTGCTGCAATGCTTCCTTGAAAAGCACAAGCAAGCTTTGCTCGTCATGAATATCCAAATTGACCCTCGCCCAGTTACAAAAATGTAATGTAAATCATTAATGTGTTTGATCAGCAGAAAACAGGAAAATAATAACCATGAATAATAGCACTTACACGTAAGTTGGACAGGCAGATGTGAAAATGGTGTTTGTCTTCACTATAATCTTCCCATGATGGGAATATATGCACATAGTCCCTAACAACATTGAAAGCATTGTCTTTTAAACTAGGAATAAATAGAATGGGGTTCCAATCTGCAGGAATTGGCCGTCTCTGCAGTTGGGATAGGTCTTCGGCCGGTGGACTTGCTGTACTTTTTGTTGGAGTGGGATTTTTCTATGGTACTGCTGGTGCTATGGCAAATGAAATTGGTATAACTTTTGCTGGAGTGTAGGTCCTATGTGGTGGGGCTAGTGGTGGGGCCAGTGAAGTATGGGTACAGTCTGCTGGAGTCGGTCCTACGTTTTGTGTCACTGGTTGTATAGCCAATATAAGTGGGGCGTTGTCTGATTTCTCCGGCACCACCACGTTTTCCAAGGACTTTGCTGGTGTTCCTTCGGGTTTGGCAATCACCCTCTTCCTTTTTGATGTCTGATGCACAAGAACGGCATTTGAGTCAAAAAACATGGTATGATGATAGATGGAATATGTATCAATAATGGATGGGCATGGCATCTCGAGTTATATGATGAGTAAACTAAGTAGATGGCGGTGCAACAAAGTAGAATAAATGCAAGACAACATATGCAAGATACGCGCAATCAATAAAACCTTACCAAATTAGAACAGGCACCTTGATGAGTGAACAGGACAGGCCATCTGCCTTTGACTCCTCGAGGTTATAATAGTCATTAGGATGATATTCTGGACAGGAATCAACAGGTGGGGAGCGTATGAGTTTCATTGCTTCCAGAATGGCACTCAATGCCTTGGTGCCAATTTTTTAAGTCATTGTAGTGTTCCACAATATTCTTCTGATGCACAGATTCTGATATTCACTGTAATTGCATATAATATCTAAGAACCATGAAAACATAAATAGTTGTGATATTATCTTTGTAATGCAGATGATATTCTAATATAGGAGCGCCCATGTAAACACTTGTGTGCTATCGCAGGATTCTGATGAGAGAGCTCATGTGTGCTGTAATATGGTGCATGCATTTACATAATCTGGCACAAGTACACAAAAAAATAGGCTCCAAAAGTAAGGATAGCTGGCAGATGACATGCTCATAATATACTGTATAGAGAGTTTATTGCCAAACCATGATAACAAGAGCACACAACAACTAGGCAGATCATAGTGTACATAACAGGGGTACACCATAACCACGATATATAAATCGGGAAAGTGGAACTGGCTTGAAAATACGGTGTTGTATTGCCGCTAGTAATTGAAAGCCTATCGATCACGTACAGGCCAGCTCTATCAGCTATTGACTGTAGGTGTCCCTGCGCCCCTTCCTAACAAGGAACATACTGTACGTACTAAATACAGAATAAACAAAGAGGAACATGTTAAAGAACAGAAGAGGAAGCATATTCTTGAGGTTCCGCTTCATTGCATACAATGTTGGTTGCCCACTCATGATGAATCACAGCGCCCAAAGAAATGCAATTCCATGTTGTCTCTCTATATGTGGCAATTTTGAACAAGAGTCATTAGGATCATATTCTAAACAAGAGTCAACAGGTGGGGAGCGTATGAGTTTCATTGCATCCAGAATGGCACCCAATGCCTTGGTGCCAATTTTGTGAGTCATTGCAGTGTTTAGCTTCAAGAGTGGACTGCTGCTAGTGCGACACAAAGCAGCTACACAGATCATAGTGTAGATATAACGGGAAAACCTTAAGCATCAGAGTAAAATCAGCAAAGTGGAACTTGCTGGAATATATGTGCTAGTTTGCCGGTACGGCTAGAAAGGCTTCGGATACCAGCTCTCTTCAAGTGAAGGTGCGGTACTGTTAATATCAGTGTAACTCTCAAAGGCGACACAGCTCCCCGCATTTCCTTGCTGTTCATATAGGATTCAAGTGGGCAGGCCACTACAAATCCTATTCCTATGTTTACAAGATCCTACGAATCAAAGAGGCTCAAAGTGTCCATCACAACCGACCGTATAGACCTCTACACTGCAAATGTCCCTGCTCATCTTCAGTACAAGGAACATACTGTGCTACTATCAAACTCCCTCCGTTCCAAAATATAAGTCTTGGTAGAGATTTCCACTATGGATCACATACAGATGTATCCAGATACATTTTAGAGTGTAGATTCACTCATTTTGCTCCATATGTAGTCCATGGTGGAATCTATACAAAGACTTGTATTTAGGAACGGAGAGAGTACATATTAAAGAAGAACGGAAGAGGAACACGGTAAAGAAGAGCAAGCAGATTTTGGATAATAAAATGTTGGTTGCACGGTGCCCACACATGATAAACCAGAGTGCATTAAGAATGCAACTCCCAGCTGTCTCTCGACCATTTCAGGCGGTTGGATGAAGATCCTACGTCTCCTAACCCATCTTCTTCCTCGTCTCTGATTCTTCCCATACAGAACACCGCACGGGCAGCCGGCCGGACCACCGGCCCCCACCGCCTGTGTTCCTCCTCCACCCCCACCCCCACCCCCGCCCCAACCCCCACCCGCGTCGAGTTTTCTTCGTTCGACGAGGCCCCACAACCACCTGAGCCCCTTCGTTCACACCGACGAACTCCGGCGAGCTCTGAAAAATATAGTCTACTGTGATTTAACTAGTGTGGAATATAAAAGGGGAAAACCATAAGCATTGGGAGTATAGTGTTGAGTGTGTCATGGCGGATCTGAAGGTGCAAACCAGACAAAGGCAACTTCGCAACCAAGACAAGAAACCAAAGTAAACCAGTGGCGATCTATTTTCTTGCTGCGATAAATAAGTTGAGTAGATACGAAAGAGTACCGCCTCTGGTGCGGCGCCGTGTATGCATCTGCTGAGAATTTGATGGTGTTGCGGTAGCGATGGCTGTCGGCAGCGTGGAACCAGATCTAGGAGGGTAGACGGTGGCGGCGGGGCGCAGTGGACGAGACGGTCGTAGGAGCGGCGTCGGCAAGGTGGAAGACGGCGGGGATGAAGCAAGAGGATGGGATGCAAGGATCCCGGTCCAAAGCCATGGATGAGAGAGGTTGATCTCTTGTAATGGACGACGACGTCGGGGTATCAGCTCCGGCATGGTGGAGGAGGACGGCGGTGGATGGGGTGGCGGACGACGGCGGACAGAGGAGGGTGGGGTGGAGAGGGTGTTTTGGCGCCCAGGGAGTACGAATGGGGAAAAGGGAGGTAGAGAGGAAGGGGGAAACATGTATTTAGGGTGCACTTATCTCAAATGTGAGGAAATTTACAAACTTAGCCCCCGTTTGAAATTTCTACTACATCACAGCAACATTAGTCGGTTGGGGATAGGACGGTAATCTCGCATACAATGAATATTTGCCGACGAGAGTTTGTTTTTGGCGCCCACCGTGTATATGAATATGAATCGGGGAGGGAGTCGATTTCGGCCGAGGACACACTGGATTTTGGCACCCACCGTGTATGAATCCGGGTGAGAGGCGGTTACGTCACATTTGGGTGAAATTACAAACCTACCCCTATTGAAACCTATAGAAATCCAGCAGATAGGCTTTGCGTGGCAGGGATAGGCAGTAGTAATTTCCATCTCGTAGATTTTGGTTTCGGGCGGTTAATGCGACTTTCCCTGCTTCGTTCAAATTTTGCACAGTGCACGTTTACGCTCGTGCTAACTCAATTCGAATCCCGTTTGTATTCTATTTTTTTCAGGCGGGATCCATTTTCAATTGGAATTACATTCTATATACATCATTTTTTTATATATACTTTCAAAAGCACAACACCATTTATTACATAAATATGGTTTACAAATGGCATGATCTCAGATTC
Organism: Triticum aestivum; assembly: GCF_018294505.1. Classification (NCBI taxonomy): domain Eukaryota; kingdom Viridiplantae; phylum Streptophyta; class Magnoliopsida; order Poales; family Poaceae; genus Triticum; species Triticum aestivum. Next base: position 452,037,890 of record NC_057795.1, on the reverse strand, counting down.
ATAAGGTTGTATCCATCAATTTGGATTTTCAAATATTTGAAACCACTTTATGTTGATCCAATGTATGCATTCCTCGCTAACTCTCTCCAATTAATGTGTGTTTCATGCGGGTTTTTTTACTTCTCAAACATGTATAATGTGTTTCACACACGCAACATATAGTGTAATCCCGTTTAGACATTAATTGCATATAAACCATGCATTGTTTGTAATTAAAGAATCTATGGATCACCAATATTGATAAACTATATAACATTACACGTGTGCCCAAATTCAAATGAATATGCATGTTTGATACACCAATTTGCGTTATGATATTATCGATGTTGTGATCTCCAGTTTAAATATTTGAATCCCCTTTAATCCAGATATTCGTCTCATATAGCTATCACTCATGCTTATATAGGACTATCTCTTTGGACCTATACGTGTTCATCGTCTCTCAGGTATCTCTCGTGCTACCTGTATGTCGACAATGATCTTTTATCTTCGTAACACACTGACGGTACTCTCTCCCTCGACCTCCATCACTCTATCTCTCTCTAAGTATATCTTGTTCCCTGCTATGTGTCTCTAACTATGATTCTTCATGTGGAATCTCTTTCTCTCACACAAACACAGAACTTTGTCTCCCGGGGTCTCATTTCTGTCTACTATTCCCATGTGTGCCACTCGCACACCCCTCGTACAGAGATATCATCTTTCGCTCCTTAGATATGAGAAACTATGACTCTTCCTCTTAAATATATCTTTCTCACACACAAACACAAACTCTGTCTCCCAGGGTCTCATATTTCTCCATTGTTCTCTTGTATGCCGCTCACACACACTCTCTCTCCCTAGATATATCTTGTGTTCCCTCATATGTCTCTCTAGCTATCACTCTCTTTGTGAAATATCTTTCTCTCTCGCAGACACAAAACTCCGTCTCTCGGGATCTCATTTCTCTCTGATCTGTTTGTATGTGACTCACATGCACCCTCTCTCTATCTCTCTCACACCCACACACATAACTCAGCCTTCTGATCGACTCGACTCCTATATCTAATGCACACTAGCTAGCATCTTTATCTTTCTGTTTATCTGTTTCTCCATCAACCTTCTTTCTTGCCCTCACTCTTGATTCCTATCACGCACACTACATATGTTTCTCTCTACATGCAGTCAAGTGCCCTCTCACACACATATATAACATCACCCTCTAAACCACCCGGCGGTCATCTCCAACACCCAAACTAGCGGGTGTCCCTCTAGCTAGCATCTCCATCTATGTATCTATTTGTAGTTTCTCCGTCAACATTTCTTTCTCACACGGAGTCTTGCTTCCTATCACCCACACTATATATGTCTCTCCATACATATGCATTTATAGGTTGATCTCTTTTGCACAATCTTTGTGCCTCACTCCCTCTGCTCGCCATAGATGCATGCTCCAGCCCACGCCACTATCTCTTAAAGAAAAAAACACATGCTCAATTGTCGGGCCTTCTTCCCTGCATTCTCACATGCATGCATATTGTCATACCGACCCATCTCTCCCATGTCGTTGATCTTATGACTTATGTCTTCTTTCTTTTATCTCGATCATGCACGCGTGCACACACACACACATCCCACGTATACATGTATACCTCTCACACATGCACGTTCAAGGTCTCTATGTCTCCATACGTAGTTAATTACCCTCAAACCTAACGCCACATCGAATCGTTCTCCTCTTTTGTGCACATAACTTCTTCCTGGATGGGTAAAACACACACTCACACTTAACAATCTCCTTC